>NC_073401.1:24633005-24800505 GCF_028641065.1 Leucoraja erinaceus
AAAAGACCTAAAGGGTTTTTTTTTGGGTGTGGGGAGGTCCTATACCCACTTAGTTGGCAATTAAATGGAAATGTACCGGCTTTGCAATTGCACTTTACATTGAAAATTATTAGTTAAAGGAACAATCTTGGTGTTTTCAATCGTCAATTTCAGCTGTACACAAAACATTTTTTCCTAGACAGCTTCCACCTTAAACAATTTTTCCCAATAAATAACTATAAACATCAGTTGGGAAAGATATTGAACAATGAGGCCTGACAATAGAAGTGGTACTTAGAGATACTTGAATGCTACCTGAGCATCTAAAATAGATGTACAAGAATATGCAAACAAGACTGATAATTTTAATAACATTGCCATATCAAGTCAAATAAGGCAAGAACAAGAATGACGAGGGAACAATCCTTCGTGAAAAATATGAACCGAGATTTAGGTGATCTCAAGTTGACGAAGGATGGCATTTGGAATGCCAGACATAAAATAATAAAGTAGAGGTGAAAGTAAAGACTTGATTGATGGGGTGAAACTAGGATGCAACCACGTAATGCTACAGAAGATTAAAGTAGGTGGTTTCTCATGTCACGTACCCATGACCAACACACCCCAAGGATACTTGGTCTCAAACTGATATATGTAATCTGAGCCCCCAGTGAAAGCATCTTTTAAAAATCAAAATCTGTTCTTCAAATAGCTCCCTGCAATATGCGGGTTTATGAGACTTCTATTTAAATATTAAGCATTATTTCAATAACGGAGTCAATATAGAGAAGGTTCCCCAGACTGATTCCTGGGATGTCAGGCCTGTCTTATGAAGAAAGACTGGATAGACTTGGTTTATACTCTCTAGAATTTAGGAGATTGAGAGGGGATTTTATAGAAACTTACAAAATTCATAAGAGGTTGGACAGGCTAGACGCAGGAAGATTGTTCCCGATGTTGGGGAAGTCCAGGACTAGGGATCACAGCTTAAGGATAAGGGGGAAATCCTTTAAAACCGAGATGAGAAAAAAACTTTTTTCACACAATGGTGAATCTCTGGAACGCTCTGCCACAGAGGGTAGTTGAGGCCAGTTCATTGGCTATATTTAAGAGGGAGTTAGATGTGGCCCTTGTGGCTAAGGGGATCAGAGGGTATGGAGAGAAGGCAGGTACGGGATACTGAGTTGGATGATCAGCCATGATCATATTGAATGGCGGTGCAGGCTCGAAGGGCCGAATGGCCTACTCCTGCACCTAATTTCTATGTTTCTATCCAATGCAGTCTTGGAGTCAACTTGAACCGGGATCTTACTCCATGCGAAGAGGACAGTTGCCAGTTGATTATCATGCAACCGAGATTGCTTAAGAAATCCCTTACAAGTAAATATCAGGTGATGGATTCCTCCTCACATAACTTGAACACACCCCAACATAAATAGTACTTGGAAGTGGAGTGTTTCAGGGTCAACTGGCAATGGCTCTACAACCGTATGAAATTGTGGATCAAACTTTGGACTTCTGATGTTTAAATCAGTCACTGTCCTAAGCTTCAGTTTTTGTTCCTTTAACAATCTCGTGGATAACTGAAGTAGAACTTTTACAAACTAATACTGCAATACTAATACTGTCATTGGATTTTCAGGGCAAGTTGTGTGGATCAGGTTTACTAATTACTAACTAAGCTTGTTGGCATTCTGTCTTCCTATCACCAAGGGTTTACCTCTTTGGTTCAGAAATACTACAGGACCCGAGATCAGAGATTTGAAATAACTTACAAAACAAGGGAAATAAGGAGGGTTCACAATATTTTTCAGAATTGAATTCCATTGGAACTCTTAGAAAGGCATTTGAATGGATTTCAAGAAGACAATATTGCAAAGTTGCAGGGAGATAACAGGGCAGACACACAAATCTGGACAGCTAGAAAATGGTTTGAATATTGTGTTTCTTATTTGTTGAAAAAATTTAAGACTGTTTAACCTGGTTTAGGTTAGATGAAGCCTGAAAGCAAAACTGGTTGAGAAGGCTCAAACAATACCAGCTTTAAATGGGTAGCAATGTGGCATAACAGTAGAGTGGCTGCCTTACAATGCCAGAGACCCGGATCCGATCCCGACTGCGAGTGTTGTCTGTACGGAGTCTGTACACTCTCCCTGTGTCCACCTAGATTTTCTCCGGGTGCTCTGGTTTCTTCCCACATTTCAAAGACGTGCAGGCGTGTAGGTTGATTGGCTACTGCAAATAGTCCCTACTGTTTAGGATAGTGCTTGTGTACTGGGGTGATCGCTGGCCAACACGGACATGGTGGGCCAAAGGGTCTGTTTCCACCCTGTCTCTCTCTAGTCTTGAACAACTGATACCAATAATCTTAACCGAGCAAGATATTGATGCTCCACAACAATACTTCACATAATGTACAAAGATAATCAAACATAATTCTGTGGAAGTATTGTCTTCTCAGATTGATAATAAACGCAGGCTCCATTTGCCCATTCCACTGTTTAGATTAATGATGGATAACATTTGAAGAGCTTGGCCACAGCTCAGTCCTTAAAATATTATCTTCCCCAAAAAAGATTACCTGACGAATCTCATTATTACCCTTTCTGCAATTGTGTATAACATAATAGGTACTGCCAGAATAAAACCAATTGCACGGTTTTAAGCTTGAGATGCCAGAAACGCCAGATAGAAATGACCCACTTTGACACAAAACCAGTTCACTTTACTCTTCAACAGCTTGCATGAAAATTCATTCATGTTTTAATTATAAAGTTATAATTAAATAAAAATCCTAATTGGAAATTAACTAATATGACTAATTTCAAAGTTGCAGAGTGATTGTTGCAGAAAATATTGATACTAAGACACACAGATCACTGCAGCTGAAGTTTTTTTGTTGTTAAAACTACATCCACTCTTCCAGCCTTTGTTGCATAAATTCACAGCTCCTCGTTCTGACTTTTATGGCAGGGACTTGGACCAACCAATTTTTCTAATGTGCCTCACCTGCCATATTCGCAACCCATATTTTTTAAAACCAAGTTTCAGATTTGAGCACAAAGATGAACAGATTTGCAGAATGCATCAAGCTAAGACATGAAGTGCTCGGTTAGGTCAACCGTATATCCAGTATAACACCGTCCACATCCATCAGAATCCAATTTGATTTGTGCTACAATCACCAAAAAGATCTGGGCACGACCTAGCTAGAACCATTTACAACTTGGTACTAGCCCAGATCATCAGGGCACAATGGCTTGCTGAGAATAATCAGACACATGGGCAGGTTATGAGGGCCGGGAAATAACAAGAGGTCACAAACTAGTTAAGAAAGCTGCTGTAGACGTATGAGACTTCAGGAATGATTCTCCAACTGTTGAGGAAAGTAGTAAGGGAGAAGTGGTTAAATGTTAAATTTATTTTTAAGTAAACAATTTTCTTTGCAGCCCACCCTTGAATGCAAATAACTGTCCTTTGCAACAAGAAGAAATTTCAGGTTCTTCCCAGTTCCAATCAAGAAAAAACTGGATAGGTTTAGGAAAATTTCGAAATTATTTTAGAATAGTAATATAAATAAAGCAACTGGCTTACTTATAGATGACCATGGGTTGTGGCACAAGGGTGTTATTCTGGCCGGGGGGGGGGGGGGGGTATGGCCAGAGGAGTTCCACAGGAATCTGTGCTGGGACTTCTGTTTGTGATATATATACATAAATGATTTGCACGTAAACATAAAGGGGTTGGTTAGTACGTTTGCAGTGAGGAAGACTGTCAAAGTGTACAACGGGATTTAGATCAACTACAGAAATGGGTGGAAAAATGGCATGTGGAGTTTTTGGAACAAGTGTGAGATTTTGCACTTTACGTGGATAAGAGATCATTACCTAAACAGTGAGTTTGGACAAACTTTTTTCGTTTTCTCTGGAGTCATAACCTTTTCCCTCGGGTGGAAATAAAGACTAGAGGGCGAGCGAGACAAACTGCAAAAGACATGTGCAGGACACATGTTGCATTCAACTAAATCTTGAATAAAGAACATTGGCACCAACAACTAAATTCTGATCCATTCATAGTGGAAGGTGATGCGGGCAGTTAAGGTGCAGGCCCCTGTTCACTGGGGGGGGGGGGGGGGGGAGAGAAAGGGAAGAGACACACTGCCAGGTTCATGGTGGGAGGGCATGATCCTGGGGCACGGTGGAGGAGGGTTGGAGTCCAAGGTATGGTGGGGGATAGTTTTTAGGTCCCAGGACACGGGGGAGGGAGGGGAAGCACGTGGCCCCTGTTGGGTGGGTTGGAGGCATTGGTAGCATACGGCCCATTTCACAGAGCAGAAGAGATATAAGCAGTGGGGGTGGGGGCAGGTCCCTGAGAAGTGGTGGGTCCCCCGGGTCGACGGGGTGGGGAATTAGAGCTCCTGGGACACAGATTTTCAAAAGAGAGCCCGATTTAGTTCTTAGGGCTAAGGGAAACAAGGGGTATGGAGAGAAAACAGGAACGGGGTACTCATTTTGATTCGAAGGTCCGAATGGCCCACTCCTATACCTATTTTCTACGTTTCTATGATGGGGGGCACGGGGTACACGGCCCTGTTGAGGGGGGGGGTGTTGGAAGTCCTGTGACCCGGGGGATAGAGCACCCTCTGTGGGGATGAGGGAAATTAGAGGTCCCGGGAGCACACGGCCCCGATGGGGAAGGTGGAGATCCCGGGACACGAGGGGTGGAAGCATTCGGCCCCGGTTCACTGTAAGTGGGGAGGGGGGGGGTTTGATGTCCCGGTTCACGGTCAGTAAGGAGGGGGTCACTAGAGACTGCGCCATGTCCCGGGCCGCGGCTCCGCCGTTTACCTCGGGTCCTCGAACTCGACAAAGGCGAAGGGCGCCGAGCCGCGCTTGTTCTTCAGGTCGATGTCCCGAATCTTGCCGTACTTGTAGAAGATGTCCTCGATGTCGCGGATCCTCACGTCGGTCGGCAGGTTGCCCACATAGATCCGGCTCTCGCCGCCGCTGGGGCCTCCCCACCGGTAGCCGCCCGACATCTTGCCCCCCTCACAATGCGGGGCCTGCAAGCAGATGAGGCCGATCAAGGACAGTGAACACCTTCCTCCCGCCCAGCCAAAACCGCGCCATGCCGGCACCAACCGGCGTTGCCTCGCCTCGCCGCACCGGACCATGCCGGGCCACCGAGCCCAGGACACGGCCTCCCTCCCCCGCCATGCCGGGCCGAGCCGGGCCTCACCGGACTAAAGAGGCCGGGCGACGGCATCCTTTCCCCGCCATGCCGGTTCCGTTCGGTCGAGTCCCCGAAATGGCCGCAGAAGCCGAGCGAGCGCCACTTACCCGGGTTTTCCGCGCTTTGGCCGCAGCTCCGAGCGATGCCCACCTCGGCGACGCTGCTTCCCGCCGCTTGTGCTGTGCGCGGGGACGGGACGGGACGGACGGGCGGCCGGTCGCGCGGGGGCGGTGTGGCCCCGGCAGCGGCTTCAACCAGCGGGAAGCTGCGCGCGCCCCCGCGCCGTGCGCGCCTCCGTTGCTGGTGGTGGTCCGGCCGTGCGCGCCGCCGCTAGTTGTCCAAGCAGCGTGGACTCCAGCCTCTCTGGGGTCAACTGTTGCCGGCCCCTGTTCTGTTCAGTCTGAAGAAGGTTCTCGACCCGAAAACGTCGCCCCATTCATTCAATCATTCATTCATTCATTCATTCATTCATCCATCCATTCATTCAATCTTTCTTTCTTTCATGCTTTCTTTCTTTCTTTCTTTCTTTCTTTTATTCACTCACTCACTCACTAATTCATTCACTCACTCACTTATTCATTCACTCACTCACTTATTCAATCATTCACTCACTCACTTATTCAATCATTCACTCACTCACTTATTCATTCATTCACTCACTCACTCACCTATTCACTCACTCACCCACTCACTCACTCACTCGTTCAATCACTCACTCACACATTCAATTCATTCATCATTCAATTCATTCAGTCATTCATTCATTCTCTCTCTCTCTCCAGAGACGCAGACTGTCCCACTGGGTTACTCCAGCTTTTTGTGCCTATCTTCTGTGTAAACCAGCATCTGCGGTTCCTTCCGACACAGCAGATGCTGGTACAAACCGAAGATAGACACAAAATGCTGGAGTAACTCAGCGGGACAGGCAGCATCTCTGGAGAGAAGGAATGGGTGACGTTTCGGGACGAGACCCTTCTTCAGACTATTTGGGGATTAGGGAAACGAGAGATATTAGTACACATTGTTCCATCTTTCAGTCTGAGGAAGGGTCTCGACCCGAAACGTCACCCATTCCTTCTCTCCAGAATGCTGCCTGTCCTGTTGAATTATTCCAGCATTTTGTATCTATCTTTCCATACTGACCTTTCTGTCCTGGGATAGACACAAAATGCTGGAGTAACTCAGTGGGGTCAGGCAGCATCTCTGGAGAGAAGGAATGGGTGGCATTTCGGGCCGTAACCCTTCTTCAGAATATCACCTATTCTCTCCAGAGATGCTGCCTGACCCGCTGACATACTTCAGCGTTTTGTGTCTACCTTCGGGGTAAACCAGCATCTGCACATTTCTGTCCTCGGCCAACTCCACTGTCAGAGTGAGGCCAAACCCAAATTGGAGGAACAGCACCTCATATTTCACTTGGGCAGCTTACAACCCAGTGGTTTGAATATTGATTTCTCCAACTTCATCTAACCGTTGCATTCCCTCTCTTTCTCATTCCCGCTGTTGACATACTATTTTCACATTGACCTTTTAAGTTTCTCTATCTGTACAACTCGTTATCAACCATTTAACAACCAACAATGGACCAGTGTGGGCTCCACCTTTCTTTGATCATCATTACTTTTTGTATATCTTTTATTAATTTGTTCGATATCTCCCTATATCATTATACCACTCGTTTCGCTATCCCCTGACTCTCGGTCCGAAGAAGGGTCTCGACCTGAAATGTCACCTATTCCTTTTCTCCAGAGATGCTGATTGACCCACTGAGTTACTCCAGCTTTTTGTACCTATATAACGTGAGCTGCAACTTGTGTCTATATAACGTGAATTACCAACAATTTGTCTTGTACAACATCATCAGATCTTCTTAGCTAATACACACCGGAGAAGAAGGTGGTTAACTGCCATTGGTGCCACTCCAACAACAGTACAGAAAGTGTGAGGGATCTGATGGAGAGGGCCTTTTTGCCCCAAGCCAACCAACTAAAGTCTCCACGCATGATTGAGGCATTCTGTTCAAAGATTCTGACATCCGTGTCAGGAGCCAGGGTCCACTGTCTACTTTCAATGCATTCTAGAAATTATTCCTGTCCATTGCTTGGTTACTTCCTCCAAGAAACATTATTTGATAAAAAAAAAGACATGAAGTGCTGGAGTAACTCAGTGGGTCAAGCAGCATCTCGAGAGAACAACCCCCTTTTTCTTCCTTCCTCCCCCCCCCCCCCCCTTTCCCTAGATAGCTTACAGACTAACGGTAAGAACATTGAATTCTCCAATTTTTGGTAAAGTAACCTGCAACCCCTCCCCCTCTTTTCCCACCCCTCTTTCTTCCCCCACCCCCACCCCCTATGCCCCACCCATTTGCTTTCCACCTCCCCTTCCACCTAGATCTTTTCCTCCAGCTTCAAGAACAATTCACAGCTCTTCAACCTTTTGTCTCTCCCCTCTATCTTTTCATTTCTGTCCTTTGTTCACCACCTGCTAATCAATCCCCCCTCCCCCCTCTCAACTTATTACCTTGCCAGGCTTTGTCCTGCCGCAGCCACTACTCTCTTCCAGATTTCTCCACCATCCTCACAATTAATCTAAACAAGGATACTGACCCATAATTGGTATGCTAGCCTTTATAAATCAGAGCATTGAGTATAGAAGCTGGGATGTAATGTTAAAATTGTACAAGGCATTGATGAGACCAAATCTGGAGTATGGTGTACAATTTTGGTCGCCCAATTATAGGAAGGATGTCAACAAAATAGAGAGAGTACAGAGGAGATTTACTAGAATGTTGCCTGGGTTTCAACAACTAAGTTACAGAGAAAGGTTGAATAAGTTAGGTCTTTATTCTCTGGAGCGCAGAAGGTTGAGGGGGGACTTGATAGAGGTCTTTAAAATGATGAGAGGGATAGACAGAGTTGATGTGGACAAGCTTTTCCCTTTGAGAATAGGGAGGATTCAAACAATACAATACAATACAATACAATTTATTTGTCACTTGAACCTCATAGAGGCTCAAGTGAAATGTTGTTTCTGCAGTCATACATACAAGAAAAAAAAGACCCAAGACACAACACAATTTACACAGACATCCATCACAGCGCATCTCCTCCTCGCTGTGATGGAAGGCAAAAAAACCTATCTCTCCCCTGCACTTCCCTCTCCCCCCGATGTCAGAGTCAAAGTCAGAGCCCAAGTCAGAGCCCCCGGCGGGCGACAACAATTGTCCCCCGACCATTAACGCCGCGCCGGGTGGTGCAAGGCCACACTCCGGGTCTTATTGTTGGAGCCCCCGACGGGCGCTAGCAAAGTCCCGCAGCCGTTGAAGCCACGCCGGGCGATGATGTCAGGCCCCGCTCCTGGTCATCCTCGACCCCGCTACTCGGGCGGGAGAAGTCGCCGTTGCGGAAGCCCCGAAAAGCGGTCTCCCAGCAGGGACCCGCGGGCTCCCGGTGTTCCTGTCCACCAGACCTGCGGTTGGAGCCTCCGAATCCCCGGGGTCATGAGGACATGACTTCAGAATTAAGGGACAGAAGTTTAGGGGTAATATGAGGGGGAACTTCTTTACTCAGAGAGTGGTTGTGGTGTGGAATGAGCTTCCAGTGGAAGTGGTGGAGGCAGGTTCATTGGTATCATTTAAAAATAAATTGGATAGGCATATGGATGAGAAGGGAATGGAGGGTTATGGTATGAGTGCAGGCAGGTGGGACTAAGGGGAAAAAAAATTTGTTCGGCACGGACTTGTGGGGCCGAGATGGCCTGTTTCCGTGCTGTAATTGTTATATGGTTATATGGTTAACATCCCTTTTGATGTTTTCCAGGGATATTCTAGGTAACCACTGAGTTACTCCAGCACTTAGTGTCCTTTTTTGTAAACCAGCATAATTTGCAAACCTTGTTTCTTTATTATTTTTAAAAGCCTGGATTGAAACCATCACATACTGGACATAAATCTGGCTTTACTGCTACTAGCTTTCTTGGTGATATTAATGAGATGTTTTATTTATGCTCCAATTGTTATATTATAGTGCAACCAACATAATCAAGAACCACTCACACCCGACCATTTTCATTTTGCCCCTATCCCTCCTGGCAGAACATGCATGTACCTCCAGATTCAAGAACAACATCTTTCGAGCTGAAATTAGACTCTTGAATGGACCTTGTACGCTAAAGAGGAATTTCCGATCTTCAAATCTACTTATTTGTGGCCTTGCACATTTTCTATCTGCTGTAACACACTATTCTGCTTTCTGTTTATTTTCTCTTTTAACCTGGTGTTCTCATGTATGGTATGATTTGCTTGCATAACACGCAAAACAATGTTTTCACCGTACCCTGATAGATATGACTATAATAAACTAATAGCAATAATGTTTCGCCAAGTCATTTAATTTAATTTATTTCAAATCTAATGCTAATAGAAAATAATAAAAAATCAACGAGGCAAAGAGTCTACTGGTACTGTAACTACAACATATATAATGGAGGAGAGTTAACATTATTTAAACAGATGTTAGTTTCAATAGACAAGAGGTGCAGGAGTAGGCCGTTCGGCCCATCGAGCCAGCACTGTCATTCACTGTGATCATGGCGTAGTATTTATGCTGTTGATGGTATGACTATATTCATTACAGGAAGTATATAAATGAGGAATTAAGGAATGTGAGGATGAATAATAAATCAATCTGTGAGGAATGGAAAGAGATAGAGAGATTAAGAGTTCTGGGTCAAAAGAGTAAATTACTGACCAGATAACTTGTAGATACAGTGTAAATACAGTGTATTGAAATATGACTATATTCACTGCTGAAAGTAAATGGATTTGGGGAAAGGAGACAGTGGATCCTTTCCTGTGGAACAGTTAGACAGGTACCTGGATAGTTTAGTTTAGTTTAGTTTAGAGGTACAGCACAGAAACAGGACCTTCGGCCCACCGGGTCCGCACCGACCAGCGATCCCCGCACATTAACACTATCCTACACCCACTAGGGACAATTTTTACATTTACAAAGCCAATTAACCTACAAAGTTGTATGACTTTGGAATATGGGAGGAAACCGAAGCTCTCGGAGAAAACCTAGGCAGGTCACGGGGAGAACGTACAAACTCCATACAGACAGCACCCGTAATTGGGATTGAACCCAGTCTCCAGCACTGCAATCGCTGTAAGGTAGCAACTCTACTGCTTCACCACCTTGACTGCCCAATATGATAGGACAGATTTGGAGGGATATGGATCAAGCACAGGCAGATGGGACTATTGTAGCTGGGACATGTTGGACGGTGTGGACAAGTTGGAACAAAGGGTTTGCTTCCACACTATCATTTTATGACTCTATGACTCTATAAGTGAATATCAAAATCATTTGGCAGAATGCCTCAATCACACATGGAGACTCTGGTTTGTTAGCTAGTGTAAAAAGGCCCCTTCCATCAGATCCCACATGCACAATGAGTCTCTGTGCTGACGTTGGAGTGGTCACAGTGCAAATAAGACGGTCATCCACCCACCTCCTTCTGCAGAATGCATTCTGCCAACAAGATCTGACAAGGAATGCAACAATTGTTGTTGATGTTCATTCTGAGATCTGTGTAACATGGGCTGTTCCCAGGAACACATACTGAGATAAATGTTCACTGCTGCTGCAAGATTAACTGAGCAAATGATACGCTTTGATCTGTCAAACACATTCTGGTCTAACAGTGCAAGGAGCTGTCCACAATCAAAAACTGCAAACTGGCATATTCAAAGGTCATGAGTACATACTGAGGAACGCATTGAAGCTTAGTTCAGACACTGCAAGGCCTCTAGCGGAAAGCCCACATCCACCAGCCACGACACACTGAAGCAATGTATAGGTTAGTTTAGCTTAGTTTATTATTGTCATGTCTACCGAGGTACAGTTAAAAGCTTCTTGTTGCGAGCTTTCCAGTCAAAGAAAGGACTACACATGATTACAATTAAGCCGCCCACAATGCACAGATAAAGGGTGAAGGGTACAACATTTAGTGCAAGATAAAATCCAATTAAAGATAGTTCAAAGGTCAATAATCTCATGAATGGAATGTTTGTGAATGAAAAATTGTTGGCAATGTACACATTGTGCGGTATTGTAATGATATTCTTGAGACATAGCATGATGACAGATGAATGGCCTGGATAGTTTAATTGTATAGTTCATGAATAAAATATATTTTTTGGAAAAAATAATTTGTATTAAGAATGAATGTGTGAGAGAGAGTGCGCGAATTTGAGTAGCAGGATGCATTACCTATACTGGTAGGTGACAACCTGCAAGAGTGTTATGATAGCTGTTTGAGGGACTTTGAGATACTTAACAGAGTATCTCCAGCGATGCCTTACAATTTAAAATGGTATGAGAATTATAAGCATTGGTGTTGAGAGACGTCCTCCGGAAGTGGCGGTGCTGCTTAAGCAGCTGCAGCTTGTCTGCAGTCCATTTGTCTTTTTTTCTTGTCTTGCTAGGGGTATATTTTTGGTTCATTTTTAGTTGTGTACATGTGGGGGGTGGGAGGTGGGGGAAACCTTTTAAACCTCATCCTTGAACGGGGACGCGACCTTTTCCTTGTCGTGTCTCCGTTTCGCTGGGGCCTAACATCGTGGAACTGGCGGCCTCCAATTGGAATCGATCTGATGGCTCAGGTCGCAGAGCCTGTGGACTTACCACCACAGAGCTGGCTGACTTCGGAGGCTGTGGTGGCGCTGTGGCTGCGACCCGACACCGGAGCTTCGGAGGCTTCGGCCGCAGGCCCTGTGGACGTTAACATTGGGAGCTCGCAGGTCCCTGGTAGGAGACCGATTTTCGGAAGCTCCCGCAACGGCAACTTCACCCGCCCCGAATCGCGGGGTTTGAATTGGCCCGTCGCATGGCTTTTCATCGCCCGGCGCGGCTTAATCGGCAGCGGGATTTACCATCGCCTGCCAGCTTTAACATCAAGAGCCTTGATCACATCGACGCAGCAGTTTGACTGACTGACCGCGGGAGAAGAACAGGGAAGGGATAAGACTTTTGCCTTTCATCACAGTGAGGAGGTGTTGGAGATTCACTGTGATGGATGTTTGTGTGAAACTGTGTTCATTGTGTGTTTTGTTTTTTTGTTGTTATGACTGCAGGGAACAAAATTTTGTTCAAACTTTTGTTTGTTTGAATTGCAATAAAAGGCATTCTATTCTATTGTTGTACACGAAATGCTGAAAGACACAAAATGCTAGAGTAACTCAGCAGGACAGGCAGCATCTCTGGAGAAAAAGAATAAGAGCCATTTCGGATCGGAATCCCTCTTCAGCTGAACAAGGGTTCCGACCCAAACGTCACCTATTGAAAGTAAGCAGTAGGTAGTGAAGAAAGCGAATGGCATGTTGGCCTTTATAGCAAGAGGAGTTGAGTATAGGAGCAAAGAGGTCCTTCTGCAGTTGTACAGGGCCCTAGTGAGACCACACCTGGAGTATTGTGTGCAGTTTTGGTCCCCGAATTTGAGGAAGGACTTTCTTGCTATTGAGGGCGTGCAGCATAGATTCACAAGGTTAATTCTCAGGATGGCAAGGCTGTCATATGCTGAGAGAATGGAGCGGCTGGGCTTCTATACTCTGGAGTTTAGAAGGATGAGAGGGTCTTATTGAAATATAAGATTAATAAGGGTTTGGACACGCTAGAGGCAGAAAACATGTTCCCGATGTTGGGGGAGTCCAGAACCAGGGGCCACAGTTTAAGAATAAGGGATAAGCCATTTAGAACAGAGACAAGGAAACACTTTTTCTCACAGAGAGTTGTGAGTACGTGGAATTCTCTGCCTCAGAGGGCGGTGGAGGCCGGTTCTCTGGATACTTTCAAGCGAGAGCTAGATAGGGCTCTTAAAGATAGCGGAGTCAGGGTATATGGGGAGAAGGCAGGAACGGGGTACTGATTGGGAATGATCAGCCATGATCACATCGAATGGCGGTGCTGGCTCGGAGAGCCGAATGGCCTACTCCTGCATCTATTGTCTACTGTCTATTCCATTTTTCCAGAGATGTTGCTTGACCCGCTGAGTTGCTCCAGCATTTCATGTCAATTTTCGGTATAAACCAACATCGGCAGTTCCTTCTGCACTGAAAGTTAAAGTGCAGGTACAGTAACCCATTAGACCAACAATAGTCAATTGCCTGTTATTGATCGACTATCTACTTCCAATTTAGGCTGTGGAAGATCTGTGATGAGTATATTCACAACCTAAATTGATAGATTTTGGATTTTAAGAGAATCACCAGTTAAAAGCTTGTTAGGAGATGGAGGCACAGACGGTGTGTTAATCAGAGAACCAGAAAGGTTGGAGAGTACATGTTTCAAGTAGTGTAGCTGTTAGGACAGGGGTGGATAATGGAAAGGGGTGTAATTCAAGGGCAGCTCTAAAGAGGGCAAGCGGTAGCCTCTCTCTAGAAAAGAGCAAGTTGCTTAGAAGGTAGACCATCAGATCTAACACAACTCATGAAATCTCTGACGACTTGATAATGCTGAGTATTTACAATATCATTGCTGAGGTGACCCGTTGTCTTGTCTAACACAATTCATCGTACCGTTGACCCTGTGTTAACCTACATATGAATAAAAATATATTCATTTTTTATTGAATATATAAAATATATTAAATGAACTAGTTTTTGTTTTGTTTCAGATTTCTAACATCTCCAGTTATTTTGCTGTTGTATCATTGTAGACGTTTTCCTGCCTGTTGCTGGCCTAGCTATTTTGTGCAGGGATAAAGGGGGTCATATTCAGGGTTGGTATATCCTGAAGCTGAACAAATTGTTGATATTCACTGAATGACTACTTGGGTTCTTGAGTTTGTGGAATCATACCTGGTATGAGTCAGCACTTTCAGGTGAGTTGGGAGTAACTCAATAAAAAGAAAAATGGTTGTCTTTGAAACATTGAACAGGATTGGGACACTAATAATAATGTGATACTGCTAGAATTGACTGTAAAAATACACTCAATAGCTTTTAGATTTTCCCCATTCTATTGTGCATGATTCCACACACACGCCTCTAGTGTTCTTCCAATTTTCTTTTTTGTTTGTAAGTCAAGGCCTGTCAAAAATGGCCTTCTCAAAATATGTACTTTTCTGGGAAAAAGAAGAACAATTTGGCCTTGGAAGGTTACAAAGTACATGCAACATTGATAATTGGAATTGGCACATGCCTGAGGGAATAGCATCTAAAATAGATGTTTACATAACTAATAAGATATCTTAGGGCTAATCTAACTGAGATACTCATTATTTTAAAGGGGAGAGAAGGATCAAATTGTCCCAATCACATTTAATAGATCAAAAAAGATCTATATACTTGTTTGAAAGATAGATATTTTCATTCATAACATGGTGAAAAATTGGATTGCTCTACTCTGGATGTCTGAACAAGTAACGTATGTTACTTATTTTGAAAGGATTACATTTATTGAAGGCTTTAATATCTTAATCTTTGAGTTTGCCTAGTGAATACAATTGTCTGGCCTATAAGGACACATCCATAAGACAGATGGGGAGGGGTAAGGAAAGGAGAGATGAGGACATGGTATTTAGGGTTGAAGAAATTGGTATGTAAACTGAGTAGACTATTTCTTATTTTAACATTTAACATTACTTATTTTAGAGATACAGCATGGAAACAGGCCCTTCGGCCCATTGAGTCCGCGCTGACCAGCGATCTCTGCACATTCACACTATCCTACACACACTAGGAACAATTTTACACTCATACCAAGCCAATTAACCTACAAACCTGTATGTCTTTGGAGTGTGGGAGGAAACCGAAGATCTCGGAGAAAACCCACGCAGGTCACGGGGAGAATGTACACTCCCACACTACAAAGGCGTACAAGTTTGTAGGTTAATTGGCTTCTGGGTCTCTGGTACTGTAAAGAGTAGCACTACCACTATGCCACCGTGCTGCCCTGTCATAAAAGGTCTTGCATTAAATGAAATGCTAACTTTAGTTATTGCACCAAATCAAAATCTCCTGGTGATAACAAGATTCCCTTAAGAGAGTTGGAGGGAACTTTTTGAGATTGGCTTAAATTTTATGAGAATTGCTAAATACTGGAGAAGGTGGTATTAGAGGATGCAATGCCTGAGTGGATAGAACTATTCTCATTGCATATTTTCTCACCTTTAATTACAAAGTGACATAATTCTGTCCTCAGAGACAATATTTTCTGGGGCAGAAAATTGAAACAAAATAAATGATGCGCTAGGTCTTACAATCAGACTCTTATGACGTTAGACTTTATTTTAGGCTTCAGAGATACAACGCTGAAGCAGGCCCTTTGGACCAGCAAGTCCGCGCCAACCAGCAATCACCCAGTACACTAGCACTGTCCTTCACACTAGGGACAGTTTACAATTTCACCAAAGCCAATTAACCTGCAGACCTGTATGTCTTTGGCGTGTGGGAGGAAACTGAAGCACCCGGAGAACATCCATGTGGTCACAGGAAGAAAGTACATTCTCTCTACAGACAGCACCCGTAGTCAGGATCGAACCCGGGTCTCTGGCGCTGTAAGGCATCAACTCTACTGCTGCGCCACTATGTTTGTTAATTTTATCATATTTCAGGGAAAGAAATTGTTCGTCTTGAATGGTAATTGATTTTCAGCTAGTTCTTCCAGCAATAACCACAAAGGTCAACTTTTGAAGAAAAGCATGTCACAAGAATAGTTTACTGTACTTTTAATTATCACATGACTATCATTTCTTTGTAGTTTCAGAAATGTTATTGTTGCTATCTATATAACTTCCTCTTACTAGTATGAGCATGTTTAACTCTGTCATATCTTGGAAAGCAAGGAGATTCAGACCTGAGTAGTGCCAAAGTGGGAGACTTAGACTAAAAATATCAGGTGCAGTGTTTTTACACTTGGAGAGGAAGGGCGGTGGATGGCTGGGTGGGTGGTATCTGAATTTATTTACTGTCGTGATTCCTGACAGTCAAAATCTAGATTGCTTGTTCAACTTTCCTCTTTTCTGACACTGAAACCTTAATGTATCTTCCTATTTTTGGTTTGTAACACACGGGGTAATGCCTCATGAACTGAGCATCACGATGGTGCTAAAGTTTTTTTTTAAATTATATTTTTTATTAGAAGCATATCATAATCCAAACCAATACAGACTTTGTTTAACGATTATATATTATTAGTTATCAAAATAGCTGGGATCCTCATTTATCAATTACGTATTAACACTGCTTCTAATTATTTATTTTTATTTATAGATAGAAAGAGAGAGAAGAAAAAAAAGATAATTTTTTTTAAAAAGAGTGAATTATCAATAATACAGCTTAGGAGATAGGTCTGTGGGTCGTAAAACATAACTATTCATTTAATCCTGGATTCAAGCTTCAGTCAGGCTCCCGTGCTGGACCAATCTACCCCTTCAAATAATCTATAAATGGAGACCATGTTCTAGCAAATTATTCTGGTTTGTCAATTAAGACAAGTCTAATTTTTTCCAAATGTAAGGTCACCGTCGATGGTGCTAAAGCTAACGCCATCAATACCTCAATTGTAAAATTCAGATTTCTTCATGGCCTGGGCCATGACTCTGTAATTTCTTCCAGCACTTTAACTCTCAAGATCTCGGTAGTACCCTAATTCAGGTCTGTAAGCCATCAACAATTTTCTTCTCTCCACCATCAGAGATATGCTAGGAGTTGCCTTAAATCTCTGCCAGTCTCCAATTTTCTTTAAATATAATCTTTGAGTTTTGGCTTTAGGACGTACCAAACATGTCCATATGCATGTTTTTGAAAATATTACATTTAATGGGATGTTTAATTACATCAAAGATTCTCTATAAATGCAAGTTTTTGTCATTGATCCATCATGTCGGCGTTTGTAGAGAAGGTTTTGTGTTAATAACATTTTGTTTCATATGACTAATTCAGGTAGGCTCCAATTATTCTTCAGGTATAATTATTTGACATGTTAATTACGTGAATAATCAGCCCTGGAACATTGACATAAAAGCCCAGAAACATTTTTGTATTGTGTGAAAATCAGCCGCCAATTTGTGCATGACAAGCTCCACAAACTGAAGTGATAATGACCAAAAGACCTTTAGTTGTGATTTGGAATAAATATTGACCATATGCTGTGCATAGTTTCTCTGCTCTTTTTTATAATATTGCCATGAGATGTTTAGAGGTTTTAAATTATCCCCCTAGCGGTTTGCTAGTCTGATTCTGATTTTAACAAAACTATAAAATCTACTTGCTATTATAACACAAGGCATTTGAAATCTTCGGAAGTTCCTGTCAAATTAATAACCTGAATCAGGTTATTAAAGATGGGGTAGCAGCACATTTGGAAAGTGGTGAAATCATTGGACAAAGTCAGCATGGATTTATGAAAGGTAAATCATGTCTGACGAATCTTATAGAATTTTTCGAGGATGTAACTAGTAGCGTGGATAGGGGAGAACCAGTGGATGTGGTGTATCTGGACTTCCAGAAGGCTTTCGACAAGGTCCCACATAAGAGATTAGTATACAAACTTAAAGTACACGGCATTGGGGGTTCAGTATTGATGTGGATAGAGAACTGGCTGGCAAACAGGAAGCAAAGAGTAGGAGTAAACGGGTCCTTTTCACAATGGCAGGCAGTGACTAGTGGGGTACCGCAAGGCTCAGTGCTGGGACCCCAGCTATTTACAATATATATTAATGATCTGGATGAGGGAATTGAAGGCAATATTTCCAAGTTTGCGGATGACACTAAGCTGGGGGGAAGTGTTCGCTGTGAGGAGGATGCTAGGAGACTGCAAGGTGACTTGGATAGGCTGGGTGAGTGGGCAAATGTTTGGCAGATGCAGTATAATGTGGATAAATGTGAGATTATCCATTTTGGTGGCAAAAACAGGAAAGCAGACTATTATCTAAATGGCGGCCGACTAGGAAAAGGGGAGATGCAGCGAGACCTGGGTGTCATGGTACACCAGTCATTGAAAGTAGGCATGCAGGTGCAGCAGGCAGTGAAGAAAGCGAATGGTATGTTAGCTTTCATTGCAAAAGGATTTGAGTATAGGAGCAGGGAGGTTCTACTACAGTTGTACAGGGTTTTGGTGAGACCACACCTGGAGTATTGCGTACAGTTTTGGTCTCCAAATCTGAGGAAGGACATTATTGCCATAGAGGGAGTGCAGAGAAGGTTCACCAGACTGATTCCTGGGATGTCAGGACTGTCGTATGAAGAAAGACTGGATAGACTTGGTTTGTACTCTCTAGAATTTAGGAGATTGAGAGGGGATCTTATAGAAACTTACAAAATTCTTAAGGGGTTAGACAGGCTAGATGCAGGAAGATTGCTCCCGATGTTGGGGAAGTCCAGGACAAGGGGTCACAGCATAAGGGTAAGGGGGAAATCCTTTAAAACCGAGATGAGAAGAACTTTTTTCACACAGAGAGTGGTGAATCTCTGGAACTCTCTGCCGCAGAGGGTAGTCGAGGCCAGTTCATTGGCTATATTTAAGAGGGAGTTAGATGTGGCCCTTGTGGCTAAGGGGATCAGAGGGTATGGAGAGAAGGCAGGTACGGGATACTGAGTTGGATGATCAGCCATGATCATATTGAATGGCGGTGCAGGCTCGAAGGGCCGAATGGCCTACTCCTGCACCTAATTTCTATGTTTCTATGTTTCTATGAATGCAAAGCAAAATGCTGCAGATGCTGGAAATATGAAATAAAAGAGGAAAAGCTATAACTACACTCAGGTAGTAGCATCTGTGAAAAAGAATAAGAGTTAACATTTCATTTTGAGATGAAATAAAGTTTTAAAATGAAGAAAAATAGGGAAAAGGAAGAGGAGCACACGGTGAAATCTGGTGATGGGTTGGAAGACACATGCGATTAAATGACAAATGGAGTGATAAATAAGGCGAGAGAGAATGGTAGAGGAATAAATGACCAACAGATGCACAATCTGAAGGAAGTTGAGGAAGCAGAAATAATTCTCTAGAATTATCAGGGAACTGCATACTGGAAATTTAGGAAAAAATGATTTGCTGAGATTATTAAACTTATTTTTGACTCAAGGAAGCAATATGTCGGCAGAAAATGAAGCATTGGTTATGATGAGCTTCACTATAATTGTGAATAAGACCAGATACAGACAGTCACACGGGATGGTTAACCAATTTGAGATAATGTTAGGAACAAATACAGACTAAATTGAAGGTTAATCATTGCTTCAGATAGAAATAGTATGAATATCAATGCACCGAGGTGTAAGGAGAGCCCAACTCCGTTTCAGGGCAAGAAGACGAAAACCGAAAAAAGAGTGCGGGAAAACAAGTGAGCACAGTCAGAGGCTCGATCAGACTCTATTTTCATTTCTGGTTATGTGCAATAAAGTAGGATAAATAAAATATCTCACAGTTAAGGATCTTCTGGGGAGTAGTAGTCGGTGATTAGAATGGTACAGGAAAATAGGCAAAAGGAAAGTTCACTGGACAAGCAGGGACTGATATTTTTAACGGCTATTTCATAATGTGCAGCAAAAGACTAATTCTAATCAGAAATAGGGACTTAATAAGGAAGATGAACCACACAAATGAAGAAAAGAGGACAAGGAGAATATTAAATCAAAAACAATGTGGCAATCAGCAGTGGAAAACTAGAGGACTGAGAATTTTACAGTCAGTGGGTGACTCGGAAGCTACTGAGGGAGGAGACCAACGAGAGTTTGGAAAACCATCTATCATAAAAGGCCAAGTATTGTAAAACCTAATGGGACTAAATGCAGACAAATCACCAGAAGCTGATGGCCTTCAACAGAAGAGTTTTAAGGTAAAACTATTGATTTAAGTTGTTCTACATTGTAGTCATTATTGCTGGTTGAGTAGTGTTAAAATAGATAAGTATCGTTATAGTAGAACAGGGTTTAGCTGCAACTGCCTTAAGGCTTGAGAGATACAGTGCAGAAACAGACCCTTCGGCCACAAAGTCCACGCTGACCAGCGATCCCTGCACATTAACACTATTCTACACACCAGGAACAATTCACAATTTTACCAAAGATAATTAACAACAAACCTGTATGTCTTTGGAGTGTGCAATGAAATCGGAGCACCCAGAGACAACTCACGTGGTCACAGGGAGAATGCACAAATTGCTAAAGCCCTAGGAGCTAAATCTAACTCCCTCTCAAGACATTCAAGATTCTAAGAGGGTATGACAGGCTAAATGTTGGAATGTTTCCATTAATGCGATAATCTCAAAAGATAATCATTAACAAAATATGGGAACAGTAATTTAAAACTGTGTAAGGGAATTTCTGCTTGCAGATAAATTCATTGTCAACAACCTCACTTGATGCCTTGAACCATTAAAACATTTTGCTTCACCACAAATGGTTAACATATTTTCATGAAAAAACATCTTGGCTTAGAAAATTATATAGCAAGCAAACACATTATCTTACTGACACAGACAAATCCTAGCTTCCATATCAAATGAATGGTTAAGTTACATGCTTTGCTTTTAATTTTCACATGGCATATGAAAGGTCAACATTTAATGTCTATCGCCAATTGCTCTTCGTAAGTTGGTGATGAGCTATCTTCCGACTGATTCATTTCTTGTAGTGAAAATACTACCACCATGCTGTCGGGTAAAGAAATTCACAATTTTATTCCACTGCTGTAAAAGTGTAATACAGTACAGAATAACTTCTGAAGAAGGGTCTCGACCCGAAACGTCACTCATTCCTTCTTTCCAGAGATGCTGCTTGTCCCACTGAGTTACTCCAGCATTTTGTGTCTACCTTCGATTTAAACCAACATCTGCAGTTCTTTCCTGCACAGAATAACCTCAGCTTGTCTAAGATTGAATACTCAGCTCTCTCTGGGGGTACATTGCTTTTTGTCTTAGAATGCTGCCACTAGCCAAAGCAAATACTTTCATAACATCCACTTAAAAATTTATTCCACAGTATTTATTTTATTTATTAATTTGCCAGTTGAAGATGTTTTAATTTCAGCAAATTCTTTTCAGAGTACTTTGATGTGACAATTAATTTTGCATTGTCTTAATTCTATTTTTTTTTAAGGAATTCCTTTACAACAAATAAAAACAAAATATTTAAAATGTTCTAGAGGTCAGCAGCACCTGTGGAAAAATGCAGTTAATTAATGATTGAATGAATGAATAAGTTTATGAATACGTTTTTTGGCCATGTATATTCACATACAAGGAATTTACCATGGTGCTCCGCCCGCAAGTGACAACATGACATGCAGTGACAGTTAGGATTGACACATAAAACATTAAAGATTAATAATAAAACATTATTTATTAAACATGTGAATTAAATAAAAAATACCAGAGCAAAAGGAGGCGACAGATTTTTGGCTATTGAATAGAGCTACTACTCATGGGAAAAAGCTGTTTTTATGTCTGGCTGTGGCAGCTTTGACAGTCCAGAGTCGCCTTCCAGAGGGAAGTGATTCAAAGAGTTTGTGGCCAGGGCATGGGCCACGGAACCTGGGGGGCTGCAGCCCTTCCACTTTTTTGGCGAGACATACTTCATAACCTGAAATTATCTGGCCTGCAGGCGGATTTTTCTCTTCTTCTGAGGACCTCCGACATCCAGAATCTCAGAACAAGCGCACAGTGAGCGCAGCAAAACCAAAGATCAGAGAGTGGAGCTCTGTTCTATGCTCTTTGGGCAAAACCACGACCAGCCGTGGCGGAAACCGACTGTGCCCCCAAAACCCTCCCTCCCTTCTGCTCAATGGCTGTGATTAGCCGCCGAGCGGAAGGGGAGGGAGGGTGGGTCCCGAGAGGGAGGGAGAAAGAGAGAGAGTCGGCCCCGAGAGGGAGGTCGAGAGAGGGGGGGGAGGGGAGGGGGGTGATAGGGTATATACCCCCCTACTTTTTGAGTTGGGGGATGGCCTGTATTATCCCCCAGTTTTTGGAGGTCGAGCAACGACAAAAAATAATAATTGTGCCACCCTCCCCCCGAGGCCGGTGATCAGTGATCGCTCAGCCCCCCCAGTTTCAAAAACGTTCGCAGCCCCTGAGGGTGAGAGGGGTCAGAGATGATCTTACTCGCTCATTTCCTGGCCCTTGCAGTGTACCGTTCGTCAATGGAGGGAAGGTTGCAGCTTTGTCAGAGGATTCGCTGCAGCCTCTGGATGTCGTGCTTGGTGGCTGAGCCAAACCAGACCATGATGGAGAAGGCGAGGACAGACTCTATGATAGCCATATAGAATTGGACCATAATATATCAGGTCATTGATTTTTCATCAATGTGGAAAACTATTAATGATAAACAAATGTTAAGAGATAGGGGTTAAAAAGGAAAATAATCAATGGGAAGGTACAATATGGGAGAATTTGTTTTAGCAAATATGTAGCAAGAGGGGTAGGAAAGTAAGACAAGGAGTGGAGTCAGTTCTGTATTCAGTTTTAGGGAATGAGCCGCGTAGGGTGGAAAGACTATCAGTGATAATGCACTATTGTTGTAATTATCATATTTCAGATAGATTTAGTACAGTTGTGGAAAAGAACAAAGGTAATTTTGGCTGAGATGCAATTTAGAAGCTGAAGCAACTACTTGGCAGTAAATCAGTCTCAGGACAATTGGAGGTATTCAAGAACATTCAAGAGCTTTAGTGTAAATACATAATGTGAGTATTGAATCTATAGCTCCTTGGATGGTAACGTCTAATGAGATAAAGGGAATAAATGGAAGCCCATGTCAGATACCAATTGTTTTAAGAATATAGGAAGTGTTAGGATGAAATTAAGAAACCAAAGAGAGAGGATGAATAAAGTATTGGCAGGTTAAAGAAAAGGAAAGTGTTGGGGCATTTAGAAACCAGAAGAGAATGCAGTCAGAGTTTTTTTATAATTAATTTGTAGATGTCTTTGCAAGAGAGGAGTGTGGTGCAGGCGTTATAATTAATTATGTCAATAAGAATAGTTAAAATGGAAGTATTATTGTTTAGGATTTTTGAAACAGCTAAATGACCAGTCCCAGATGAAACATATACCAGATTGTTAAAAAAAAAGCTGGAGATTAAATTGCAGAAGTTATGATCATCATTTGTTAATTGTTTTGACAGAAGATTGGAGAACTGCTAATACAGTACTGCGTTTGTGTTTAGCAGTCTAGACATGCATGGAGATGAAATATTTTTTCTCATGATTCACTGTTTTCTCACATGCATTGCAAAACAGCACACAGTTGTCTGTAGAGAATATATCACTCCCGTACACTCTCACCAAATCGTTCCGTTTTTACAAGGTGTTGACTTGATCCACAAAAACAGGAAAGTAGACTATTATCTGAATGGTGGCCGATTAGGAAAAGGGGAGATGCAACGAGACCTGGGTGTCATGGTACACCAGACATTGAAAGTAGGCATGCAGGTGCAGCAGGCTGTGAAGAAAGCGAATGGTATGTTAGCATTCATAGCAAAAGGATTTGAGTATAGGAGCAGGGAGGTTCTACTGCAGTTGTACAGGGTCTTGGTGAGACCACACCTGTAGTATTGCGTACAGTTTTGTCTCCTAATCTGAGGAAAGACATTCTTGCCGTAGAGGGAGTACAGAGAAGGTTCACCAGTCTGATTCCTGGGATGTCAGGACTTTCATATGAAGAAAGACTGGATAGACTCGGCTTGTACTCGCTAGAATTTAGTAGATTGACGGGGGATCTTATAGAAACTTACAAAATTCTTAAGGGGTTGGACAGGCTAGATGCAGGAAGATTGTTCCCTATGTTGGGGAAGTGCAGAACAAGGGGTCACAGTTTAAGGATAAGGGGGAAATCTTTTAGGACCGAGATGAGAAAACATTTTTCACACAGAGAGTGGTGAATCTGTGGAATTCTCTGCCACTGAAGGTAGTTGAGGCCAGTTCATTGGCTATATTTAAGAGGGAGTTAGATGTGGCCCTTGTGGCAAAAGGGATCAGGGTTAGGGTTATCAGGGGGTATGGAGAGAAAGCAGGTACGCGCAACTCTCGTCAGCAGCGGCCTCTGCAGCCCGTCTGCGTTTTTATTATTTTTTGTCTATGTTTCTATGTAGTTTTTGTTATTTTTTGTTGGGGTGTGTGTGTGGGGGGGGTGGGGGTGGGGTGGGAGGGAGGGGGAAACTTTTAAATCTCTCCCTGCACGGGAGACCCGACCTTTTCTTTGTCGGGTCTCCGTTGTCATTGGGGCTGCAACGAGGAGCGGCCTCCAACAGGAGAAGACCGGGGACTCTGGTGCCGACGACTCACCTCACCGTCGCGGAGCTGGCCGAGTCCAGAGCGGGTGGAGCGGTGGTGGAGCGCTGCTGCTGCTGCGGCCCGACCTCCGGAGATTCGGAGGCTGCAACTGCAGGTCTGGCGGACGGCGGCACCGGGAGCCCGCGGGTCCCTGGAGGGAGACCGCTCTTCAGGGCTCTCGCAACGGCGACTTCTCCCGCCCGAGTTGCGGGGTCGAAGAGCTCCTGGAGCGGGGCCTGACATCACCGCCCCGCGCGGCTTGGAATGGCTGTGGGACTCTGCGAGCGCACGCCGGGGGCTCCAAAACCAAGACCCGGTGTGCGACCTCGCCCCACCCGGCGTGGCTTTAATGGCCGCGGGACAATCGCCATCGCCAGCCGGGGGCTTTGACTTTGACTCTGACATCAGGGGGGGGGGGGGAGAGTGCAGTGGAGAGATAAGTTTTTTTGGCCTTCCATCACAGCGATGTGATGGATGTTTATGTAAATTATGTTGTGTCTTGGGTCTATTTGTTTGTAATGTATGGCTGCAGAAACGGCATTTCGTTTGGACCTCAAGGGGTCCAAATGACAATTAAATTGAATCTTGAAATCTTGAATCTTGATCTTGTTGGATGATCAGCCAATTGAATGGCGGTGCAGACTCGAAGGGCCGAATGGCCTACTCCTGCACCTATTTTCCATGTTTTTATGTTTCTACGTAAGAGGAATCAGAGCTGCCAAGGAAAGGTACTCTGAGAAGTTGAGGAGCAAGTTCTCAGCAAATGACTCTTCTTCAGTGTGGAAGGGCTTGCAAGAAATCACAAGCTACAAGAGGAAAACCCCCTGCTCCTTGGACAATCGTCAGCTGACCAAGGACCTGAACGAGTTCTACTGCAGTTTCGATAAACAGAAGCTTAACCCTGGTAACCCCAACCAACACTTCACACCTACTCACAGCTTGACTCCAGTTTGAAAAGACTGGACCCTTTCCCAAGCACCTCTCTCCAATCACCACTTACAGCCAGGTTTTGCCCCGGTGGTGTACATTTTCCTGTAAGTTACGTTAAAATGGCAAAAAAGGCTGATTTAGGCACTCAATCGTGAAAAAGGCATTATCGTCCTGAAATCATCAAAAAAGGCATGAAAAGGCACATGGCATTTATGGCAAAATCCTGGCTCTAGTTATTATCATATGTCCCAAAACAGAACAATAAGTGAGTTCGGTATCTCGCGCGCGATGAATCATGGGATTTGTCAAAGGTCGTTCAGGATAAACAAAGAGCATTGCTAGTGATCGCGAACGCAGTATAAACTGTGTGTACGTATTGGCAGAACTCAGTGTAAAAATAACATTTTCGGTCTGATTTGGTCTTCTTTGTATCTTAAAATGCTAGCAAGCAACCCTCCATTGCGTGTACAACACCTTCTAAATATTCATCCAGCATGTTTTTATCAATTACTAGACTAAGTGCAGACCCGTCTGCTCCCCCAATGCAATATTCCACCACTCCCGTTTCCCCAACACAACCCGTTCCCCCAACGCAATATTCCACCACTCACGCATAGCCCCCAACTGTGCAGACGCAGCTCATTTCCCCTCATCCCCCAGCACTCCCTCCCCTTCCGCTTCACCCTCTTCTTTCCCCTCGCTTCCTCCCCGCCCCCAATCCCTCCCTCACTTCTCCCTCTCTCTCATTTCCCCTACCCTCAGTCACTCCCTCCCTCGCTCCATAACTCCTATCTCCTCCCTACCCCCCTCTTATCCCTCTATCACTCACCTCCCCCACTCCGCACCTACCCCTATCTCTCCCACTCTCCCTCCTCACCTCCCCCACTGCCCTCCTTTCTCTCTATACCCCACTACCTACCTTCCCCACTCCTCTCCCTCTCTCCCCCTCCTCCCCCACTCTCCCTCCTCACCTCCCCCACTTTCTCCCTCTCCCTCCCTACCTCCTCCTCTCCTTCAATCCCAACACTCTCCCTGCTCACCACCCCAGGATCGTTCGCTCTCCTCCTCTCCTCCTCCCCTCCCCCAATCCCTCCCTCACCTCTCCCTCCCTCTCCTTTCCCCTACCCTGTCACTCCCTCCCGCCATCCATGCATAAAAAGCAGCATCTGCAGTTCCTTTCTCCACAGGTCATTCATTGTTAGCTGTGGTTTAGATCCCGTTAACTTGACGATTGGAATAGTTTGCATCATGTGTGTGTGTGTGAGTTACTCAAACTCCGCGCAAACTACTCGGCCAGCCTGCAACCCGACTCTCCCTCCCTCACTCTGCCCACTCTGGCTCAGCCGCCGCTCATCCAGTCCCCATCCTGCCCGACCACCCACTACTCATGGAAAAAAAGCTGTTTTATGTCTGGCTGTGGCGGCTTTGGCAGTCCGGAGTCGCCTTCCAAAGTGAAGTGCTTCAAAGAGTTTGTGGCCAGGGTGTGAGGGGCCAGAGATGATCTTACCCGCTCACTTCCTGGACCTTGCAGTGTACAGTTCGTCAAAGCGGGGTAGGTTGCAGCCAACAACCTTCTCAGCTGATCGGACGATTTTCTGCAGCCTCTGGATGTCGTGCTTGGTGGCTGAGCCAAACCAGACCATGATGGAGAAGGTGAGGACAGACTCTACGATGGCAGTATAGAATTGGACCATCATTGCCTGTGGCAGATTGTGTTTCCTCAGCTGCCGCAGGAAGTACATTCTCTCTTGGGCCTTTTTGACTGTGGAGTCGATGGTCGCCCCCCATTTCAGGTCCTTAGAGATGATAGTTCCAAGGAACTTAAAAGACTCCACAGAGACCGCGGTGTTATTGATGGTGAGTATGGGGAGAGGAGGGGGAGACTTTAGGAGACTTTTTCCTAAAGTCTTTTAGGAAACGTTTTCCTAAAGTCTACTATCAATTCCACTGTCTTAAGAGCATTGAGCTCCAGGTTCTTACGAAGGCATCAGGATGGCAGCTGTGTCACTTCCTGTCTATAGGCAGATTCCTCCCCATCCTGGATCAGTCCAATCAGGGTTATGTCATCCGCAAACTTGAGAAGCTTGACAGAGTAGTCTGTGGAGGTGCAGTCGTTGGTGTAGAGAGAGTAAAGGAGAGGAGAGAGTACGCAGCCTTGCGATGCTCCTCTGCTGAGGGTCTGCGGGTCCGAGATGCGCTTTCCCAGCCTCACATGCTGCTTCCTGTCTGTCAGGAAGTTTGTGATCTACTGACAGAGGGGTTCAGGCACAGTCAACTTGGAGAGTTTGGAGTGTAGTAGCTCTGGCACAATGGTGTTGAATGCAGAGCTAATATCAACAAACAAAATCCTTGCATAGGTCCCCTGGCGGTCGAGGTGCTGGAGGATGAAGTGCAGGCCTAGGCTGACTGCATCATCCACCGATCTATTGGCCCAGAATGCAAACTGCAGAGGGTCCAGCAGGGGGTTTGTGATATTTTTCAGCTTGGCCAGCTCAAGTCTTTCAAGTCCTTCATGAGGTTCAAGAGAGTATTTGTCAACATACTGACCTCAATCTTCTACGGAAGTAGAGCCGTTGGTGAGCTTACTTTGCATCATTGCGTCAATGTGCTGGGTCCAGGACAGATCTTCAATGATATGCATGCCCAGGAATTTGAACTTGTTGACTAACTCCACTTCTGTTATGATTAAACTGGAACAATAGAATTAAAGAATAGGAGGAATCACGGTGCATGTCAAAAAGAGCATGGCAACAGGTTGTAAAAAAGACAAAAAAGCTCCCAGAGAAGGTGTAAATGTTAGTCTCCAAAACCATTACATTTAATTTTGAAGATAGACACAAAATGCTGGAGTAACTCAGTGTTGCAGTAATGCAGCATCTCTGGAGAAAAGGAATTGGTGACGTTTCGGATCGAGACCTTTCTTCAGGGCCTCTCGACCCAAAATGCTCGAGAGGGGCAACACCACTCCAGGTCTGCCGACTATCGACAATACCGTCAGCGGGCTGGCTACCGAAGCTGAAGGGAGGAATGTGCACACATTCTCGCTGTCCGAGCACGACGTGAGGAGGGCTCTGACATGTGTGAACACGAGAAAAGCTGCAGGTCCCGATGGCACCTCGGGGCGAGTACTCAAGTCCTGTGCTACGCAGCTAGCTCCAGTGCTCACAACATTATTCAACCTCTCCCTGGACAAGTCCGTAGTCCCTGCCTGCTTCAAAAAATCCATCATTGTACCGGTACCAAAAAATGCCTCCCCAGCCTGTCTGAATGACTACCGTCCGGTGGCCCTTACCTCGGTAGTCATGAAATGCTTTGAGAGACTGGTGAAGAATCACACCTGCGCCTTCCTCCCTCGGAACATGGACCCGTTGCAGTTCGCATATCGTCCGAACAGGTCCACGGACGATGCGGTCTCCCAGGTCTTGCACACCGCTCTCTCCCATCTGGACAGCCAGAAGGGGGGCTACGTGAGGATGCTGTTCATAGACTACAGTTCAGCCTTCAACACGATAGTCCCCACCAGACTGGCCGGGAAGCTAATGGAATTGGGGCTCAACTCTTCCCTGTGTGCCTGGGTCCTGGACTTTCTCACCGCCAGGCCCTAGGTAGTCAAGGTGGGAGGGAATACATCGAAGTCCCTCACCCTGAGCACAGGATCGCCCCAGGGTTGCGTCCTCAGCCCCCTATTGTACTCCCTGTACCCACATGACTGTGTGGCTAGGTTCAGCTCCAACTCAATAATTAAGTTTGCTGATGACACTGTGGTGGTGGGCCTGATCTCAGACAACGATGAGAAGGCCTACCGGGAGGAGGTGGCTGATCTAGCACTCTGGTGCCAGGAAAACAGCCTCCTCTTGAACATCAAAAAAACGAAGGAGCTGATCATGGACTTTAGGAGGGCACATCATCTGAGGACGTACACTCCATTGAGGATAAATGGGGACCCTGTGGATAGGGTGAACTGTTTTAAATATCTGGGAGTCCACATCTCCGAGGATATGACATGGGCATCACACGCCTCAGCACTCGTGAGTAAGGCAAGGCAGCGCCTTTACCACCTCAGGCAATTGAGGAAATTCAGAGTGTCTCCGAGGATCCTCCAGTGCTTCTACGCAGCAGCGGAAAGCATCTTGTCCGGAAATATTACCATCTGGTTTGGGAATTGCTCTGCCAAGGACAAGAAGGCTCTGCAGAGAGTAGTGCGTTCGGCCGAACGCACTGTGGGAACTTCACTCGCCCCCCTGCAGGAACTATACAACAGGAGGTGCAACTCCAGAGCAAATAAAATCATGGGAGACCCCTTCCACCCCTGCAACGGACTGTTCCAGCTGCTACGGTCAGGCAAACGCCTCCGTTGCCATGCGGTGAGAACGGAGAGGGTTGAGAAGGAGTTTCTTCCCAGAGGCAATTCGGACTGTAAACGGCTATCTCACCAGGGACTAACTCTACAGAACGTTTTTCCTTCCATTATTTATTATGTAAAAGAATATGTGTGTTATGATTGTGTTTATAATTTGTTTGCTTGTTTTGTTGTTTGTCTTTTGCACAAAAGTCCGCGAGCATTGCCACTTTCATTTCACTACACATCTCGTATGTGTATGTGACAAATAAACTTTACTTGACTTGACTTGACTTGGTCTTGCTGAGGCAAATTGAGGTATAAATAGTCAATGGAAGGAAAGTTGTTTTCTGTGATAATCTGGGTTGCATCCACTATTCTCTGCAAATTTCTTGTGTTCCTGGAGAGCTGTTTCCAAACCATGCTGTGATGCATCCCGATAAAATGCTTTGTACGGCGCATCGGTAGAAATTGGTGAGAGCTGTTGGGGACATCTGGGAATTGTAGGGAATTTGGTGAATCTGTGGAACTCATTGCCACAGAAGGCTGTGGAGGCCAAGTCAATGGATATTTTTTAACGGCAGAGATATACAGATTCTTGATTTGTACAGGTGTTGAGAGAAGGCAGGAGAACAGGGTTAAGAGGGATAGAGCAGCCACGACTGAATGGCTTAGACGTGATGGGCCGAATGCCCTAATTCTGCTATCACTTTGGGCGGTGGTAGAGTTGTTGCTTTACAGTGCCCGAGACCCGGGTTAGATCCTGATCGTGGTTCTGTACAGATTTTGTACGTTTTCCCCTTGACCGCATAGGTATTCTCCAGGAGCTCCTCCAGGTTTCCTCCCACACTCCAAAGACGTGCAGGTTTGTAGATTAATTGGTTTGATGTAAAATGTAAAATTGGCCCCAGTCACTGTGAGTAGTAGGATGGTGTTGGTGTGCGGTGATTGCTGGTCGGCGCGGACTCGGTGGGCCAAAGAGCCATGTTTCCGCGCTGTATCTCTAAACTAAACGTATGAACACGACAAATTTTTCCTGAACCTGTGGGCACTTCTGTTCCTCTTGCCCTGTGTGGGGGGAGGGGAGAGGTCATGGGGAGAAGGCATGGGAATGGGGTTGGGGGGGGGGGGAGATCATGGGGGGTTGGGGAGAAAGCAGGGGAATGGGGGGGTTGGGGGGGGGAGATCATGGGGAGAAGGCAGGGGAATGGGGTTGGGGGAGGGGGGGGATCATGGGGAGAAGGCATGGGAATGGGGTTAGGGGGGGGAAGAGATCATGGGGAGAAGGCAGGGAAATGGGGTTAGGGGGGGGAGATCATGGGGAGAAAGCAGGGAAATGGGGTTGGGGGGGGAAGAGAGATAGATCAGCCTTGATTGAATGGTGGAGTAGACCTGATGGGCCGAATGGCCTAATTCTACTCGTATCACATGTGATCCTTCTAGCTTACAGCGAGGGAAGCTGAAGGACTGACTGCATGGCCGCCGCCTCGACGACGGCAGCTCCCGGCTGGACGACGACAACCGCCGGTTGCTAGGACGCGCCTCCCGCCGCCGCGCTGCATGCCGGGCCGGCATAAAATGCAGAGGTAAATCGCGGCCGGAGGATTGGCGGGACCGGCCAATGGGGGTCCGGCGCGGGCTGCGGGCGGCCAATGGGAGCGTGGTAGGGGGGAGAGGGGGCGGGGCGCCCGGGAGGGGGCGGGGCGCTGTGTGACGGTGTGATAGCGGACCCGGCGCTATTCGGCTGGTAGTGGCTCGGCGCTCTCTTCACACAGTTGCTGTGCTTCAGTGGCGGCTAGAGGAACCGGTGGGTGAGAGGGAGAGAGAGAGTGTGAGAGGAAAAACAATGAAAATAAGCGCTCTCTTTATTGGCAATCACCAATAACCTTCCACTTGGAACCGCGTGGAAGGAGAAAATAACGGTTGTTGGGTGGGAGGGAAGGAGGGCGGCGGCGGTTGGGCAGGGTGGATGGGGGGGGAGATAGGGCAGAGATGGGTGGGGGGGTGGATAGGGGCAGAGATGGTGGGGGGGGGGGGTGGTGTGGAGAGAGTGGATAGGGTGGAGGAGGGTGGGCGTTGGAGGGGGGGGTGGAGAGAGTGGATAGGGCAGAGATGGGTGGGCGTTGGGGGGTGGATATGGTGGAGGAGGGTGGGCGTTGGGGGGGGGGGGGTGGATATGGTGGAGGAGCGTGGGCGTTGGGGGGTGGGGAGTGGATATGGTGGAGGAGGGTGGGGGGTTGGGAGTGGATAGGGCAGAGGGGGGTGGGCGTTGGGGGGGGGAGGGGAGTGGATAGGGTAGAGGAGGGGTGGGCGTTGGGGGGGGGGTGGAGAGAGTGGCTAGGGCAGAGGACGGTTGGGGGCGTGGGTGGATGGTGGAGGAGGGTGGGCGTTGCGGGGGGGGGGGGTGGGTGGATAGGGTAGAGGAGGGGGACGTGGGAGGGGGGTGGAGAGAAATGGGTGTGTGGGGGGGGAGAGGAAGGATATAGAAAGCGGGGTGGAGAGAATAGTATGGAGGGAGAGGAAGGATATAGAAAGGGGAGGGGTGGGATAGAGTGAGGGGAGGGGTAAGAAAGCAAGGTAAGGCGGACAGTGGGGTGAAGGGGGGGGGGGGTGGGGAGGTGAGGAAAGTATTTGCATGGATGTGTTGTCTTGCTCCCACCATCGATGACCCAGTTTTGCTTTAAAAAATGCTGGAAACACTCTGGATCAGGCAGCATCGGGTGGGAAGCATCGTCACTGGCCAGAGGTCTTCTACCTGCTGCATTAACTCCGCCACTCTGTTCTCTTTTCAAAATTTCAGCATCTGCAGACCTTTTTCAACATTAGTTTTTAAGTATTTGAGGTATGGGATGGAGATATCTGATCTTTCTCTAATCTACTCCAACGATGAATTGATGTAATGTCTGGAATTGCAGATACTCACTGGCTTTCGCGAAGTCTAGCTGAATCGAGGAAGAAAATAATGTCGACCCAGATTCCCCACCCTACTGCTTCCCTGACCATGCCTCGTTTATTTTCTCTTGTTTTCCTCTGCAGCTCGCCTTCCCAATCCTTTTATCTCTTTTCCCAACCGTGCATAATATGCACTACCTTGAGCTCTTGTGCCAGAATTGCAACGAAATAGTTCAATAATTCTGTGGTATTGAAAAATAAAATGGCTTAATTCTAAACGAAATTAAAATAAGCTTAATTCTAAACTAAAATACATTTAACAATGAACCCTTTAGGAGAATTATTAAGTATCAGTCAGGAGATTCGTAAAGGCAAAATGATTTCCTAAATTTGAATCTAAAATGTATAACTTGTTCAAATATGTAAACTGAATAAGCTGTGTGGTAGATAAAGATTGCAGTCCTTTGTTGCTTTGGAACTTTGGGGATAGCATATTGTGGAGAAATAGGATTTTCTGAATAGATTCCAATTTTCTGGTGACTTTCTTGCAATATGAACTTTTTGCATTGTCATGATTTGAATAATTTCTCATTTATTATTGAACAGTTCAATTCTCAATGGATTAACATGTTTTATATTTCTTCTGTCAGTACAAAAATGTCTGAAAGAAAAGCTGTCATTAAGAATGCTGACATGCCAGAAGACATGCAGCAGGAGGCTGTGGAATGTGCTACTCAGGCACTAGAGAAGTACAACATTGAGAAAGACATAGCGGCTTACATCAAGAAGGTGAGAACTTGCTGCTAAACAAAAACTGAGTTTGGCTTGTACACTATATTGTATGGGTTGGATATAACATTACTGCGAATAGCGCTCTGTTGCGGCTTGCAAAAATGCCGGTTTGGCTGGGATGTCAAAATGAGGTCCCGGTCTTTTCTTTGCTACTTGACAAATAAACTGGGGAAATTACAATGTGAATCAGAATCGGTTAGTGCAGGCTTCCTTTCAATGCACTGCAACTGAGTTTGCAAGAGCAAAATGACTAAACCTAGATTGCAAATTTTAAAATGTACATTTAAAATAAGGTACGGTTATTTGGTTTCTTCAGTAAGAATGATTCATTTTTGCCCCTCCCCTCCGATCCTTGGTTGCATAGTAACATAATAAACAAAATTTAAACATTTGATTTATAACCAGATGGGATAGTAATATCAATGTTAAACTATGCCAATAATTAAGTTTCTGAATCAAGTAGTCTGTGATTTCTTGACAGCGGAATTTTACGAAACAACTGTGAATAGTGTAGCTAAAAAACAAACTGCTGGAGGAGCTCGGCAACCTGATAGCATTTTGATGAGGGGGACGACGATAAACACAAAGACTGGTCCTGCCCCAAAACATCGTCTGCCTATTTTTCTCCGAATGCTGTCTGACCCACTGAGTTCCTCTGGCACTTTGTTTTCTGTTCAAGATTGCAACATCTGCAGTCTCTTGTGTCTCTGAATAGTATACATTTTAATTTGCAGAGCATTTTCAAGAGATTACATTTTTTCCCAACCTTTTGTTTATTTGGTAGAATGAATCGTGACAATCTCAAAAATGATTGATAGAACTTAATTATTTGGAAGGATTCACTTTGTGCAATTGCATCGCATCTGCTTTAAAAACAAAAAAAGTAGTTTTAGAGTGCACTTTTATAGCTAAATAAACTAAACCAGGTGCGGACCCGTTGGTCCCGTCTCCCAAGGCAATATTCCACCACTGACCTATAGCCCCCAACTGCGCAGGTGCGGCTGAGGGCTTCCTGTTGTGACACCAGAGATCTCCGTTGTGAGTCATGGCAACCCTCCCCCAACTGCGCCTCGCCATCCCTCTTCCTACCCTTATCCTCCTCCATCCCCCTGCACGCCCTCCCTCTCCTCTTCACCTTCCCTCTTCACCTTCCCTCTTTCCCCTCTCCTCCTCCACTCCCTCACCTCTCCCTACCTCTCCTTTCCCCCTACCCTCAGTCACTCCTCCCTCCATAACCCCTCCCCCCCCCCCCCCCCCCCCCCCCCCCCCCCCCCCCCCCCCCCCCCCCCCCCCACGCGGAAGACCGGTTCCTGTTGGGATGCATGTCACGGCAACCCTCCCCCCCTCCCCAAGTGAGCCTTGCCATCCCACTTCCTACCCCTATACTCCTCCATTCCCCTTCATCCCCAGCACTTCCCTCCTCCTCCTCTTCATTCTCCCTCTTCTTTCCCCCTCTTCTTTCCCCTCTCCTCCTCCCCTCCCTCACTTCTCCCTCTCCTTTCCCCTACCCTCAGTCACTCCCTCCATAACACTTTCCCCTCCTTACCCCCCCCTTGACGTCATTGTAAGGTGGAAGCTGCTGTTTTTTAAAACTGATTTTTTTTAATGTAAATGACACCCAATTATGAAGTCATTGTGGTGTGGAACACTGCTGATGGGCATTTTTTATTGAAAACTGATTTTAAAAAATGTAAATGAGATCCAATTGTGATGTAATTGTGGGGTGGAACATGGCTGACGAGCAGTTTATGTAAATCAGATTCCATTGTGACGTCATATCCCATTGTGACATCATACGCTGCTAACTGCCAGTGCAGATGGAAGAGATTTTTTCAAAGTGGGGTTTTGTAAAGTTTAAAATGTCAATAACCTGTACAATATACCATCAATCGGAACAAAACTTGATACAACACACCACAGGACACCACCTCTCACAGACACTCACACACCACCTCTCACAGACACTCACACCCCACCTCTCACAGACACTCACACACCACCTCTCACAGACACTCACACACCACCTCTCACAGACACTCACACACCACCTCTCACAGACACTCACACACCACCTCTCACAGACACTCACACACCACCTCTCACAGACACTCACACACCATATATATGACAGTCAACTTTCTTGAATCTACTCACACGGCTCTCCACTGTGGGGCTTCCGCAGTCAGTGGCACTTCCTGCAATCAGCGCGATCTGCCCACTAAGTCCCCAAATGAGCGGGACCTTTGGACTAAACACAGTCGGACCTAATAAAGCATTTATTCCTTCCAAACACAGTCGGACCTAATAAAGCATTTATTCCTTCCACAGTCTGACCTAATAAAGCATTGCAGTTTCAAGCACGGGCAGGGCAGCAGGCCAAACAACTCATGACATTGTCATTAAGGGCTAACAAATAATTTATTGCAAGTACATTGCAGACTCGCAGTTCAGTTGATTCACAGCTTAGAAAGATAGTCGTGCCCTCTCCCTCGCGATCTTGCAGAGTGACGGACTCGCTTCCTGGCATCCGAGGTTTTGCAGTCCTGCCCCCCCCCCCCCACCTCCGGAAGGGGCGTTACCTTCATCACGGTGATTGACAGGCGAGAGGACCAATCAGCTGGTCTCGATGTTTTTTAAACACTCATAACTTTTTTATTTTTCATCGATGGGAAAAATCCTTGGGCTGGCTCAGCACACGAGGACTGAGTAAGATGGCCAAAAATCACAGCGATACAGGGTAGCGTTTTTTCTAAAATTAATATACAGCGCAGACAGGTAGTGGTCAAGATGAGACTTTTAATTATATAGATAATGGATAGATGTTTGTTTTATAGAATGCATACAGTATTTCTGGAAAAAGCTTTATCGTTCCATTTATGGGAATTGAAATGGATGATAATCAGCAGAAACTTCTATAATCTTTTTATGTCCAGGGATTGTTGCAAATAACTTTGCTGTTTATGAAGAGTTAAAATTGCTAGCCAATTTGCTTTCACTACAGAGGCCTTCACAACTTTAATCCATGATGAGTACAATCATGTAGAAAGAGTAGAATAGATTCTTCTAATTGTAAATCTATATTTTACGAAACTATATGGCATTAGTGTGCTCCCAAAACCAAAATTCTTGGGTAAATTTGAATCGCTTAACTGCCATTTTGTAAACCTCTGCTGCATAATTTCTCTAGTCATCCTTTGTAAGCTTCAATAACTGTTCTTTGAAGAGTTTATTTTAAAAGTGAGTTATTATTTGATAGAATCCTAAAATTCATTATAGAAATATGCCATTCAACCAGTAAAAACTTAGCCAGTTCTTTCAATAAAGATAAAGCACTTATTGTGCTCTTTTCCCATCTTCCAATTGTCCTTCAGTGTTCTTTTGTCACCTGATATTTGACAGCTGATTTGTGGAGCTTCCAGTATAATTCCCAGAATATTGTTAAAATACTGTTTAATGTACTTATCAACCCCTCTTGTGATTTCCCCCCCCCCCCCTTTACAATGTGCTAGTCTCCATGCTATCTTGTCAATCAATAAAATAACAAATAACAATCCAATACTATTTACCTTGATCACAACTTTTAAGTATAATTGTTTTTAGGTCATACCACAACATTCTGATTAAAGTTTCCATTTGTTTCTTTATTTTGCATTGCTTTTATCCTGGCCTTCGTGTCAAGATCCATTGTGTCTCTACTTTATTGTGTTTTTCCTAATGCTTCCAAATACACATTGTTTTTCAACAGAATTTCAACAATATGCTCTATCTGCTGAGACATCTTGGAGTATCCTAGCTTGCTGTAAATCCCATTGATATCGTAACATTTTTGGTGTTTTTTTCCCCCGAGTTAATACATCAACATAATTAATGTCTACTGCAAGTGGAATCTCTTCTGTGTAGTTAATACAGTATTGATATTAGTGGGTGCCAGTCCTTGTTTTGTGCTCTTGGAGCATGATCTTAATTTCAATGTGGTTAACCTATCAAGTCAATTCAAGAACTCTCTGGACGACTTCCAGCAAAAAAAATTACTGTGTTTGCTTTTTTATTTACATCTTAGTTGGGTAAATTATTCAAAAAAAAAAAAAGGAATACTCCTTTTCAGGAACAAACCAAGAGTACTTTCTACATTTAACAGCTGTGGTTAAAACTGGTTGCTTTGTTCTTCAAGTTTTTAAAATAGATGAAATAATATGATGCAAAAATAAAAGTAATTTATTCACATAGTCACTAAATATGATAAAGAAAGCATGCAAATTCCTACAATAGTTTTAATTCATCATTTTCATCTTGCAATCTCTGCAAGAATTATTGACAGCAGTTTTTGTACTTCCCAATTTGCTTAATGTTGGGATTTCTTTTGTGTTGACAGGACCTTTGTTTAAAATGGGTTACTTGTGAAGGAGAAAACGCTTTAGTCCAATAGGTTTATAGGATCCCAATGTGTAATATTTAAATATTCATTGTATATCGGCGTATTCTTAATGTTTGAAATGTATGCTCATAAGGATGTTCCAACACTTTGTTATTTCTTTCTTGCAGGAATTTGACAAAAAGTACAATCCAACCTGGCACTGTATTGTGGGCAGAAACTTCGGAAGCTATGTGACTCATGAAACTAAACATTTCATCTATTTCTACTTGGGCCAGGTAGCTATCCTTCTGTTTAAATCTGGCTGAAGTTGCTGAACCAATGGCTTCCAAATGAAGTTGGTCCAAGTAAAAGACTACTTTAAAGAAAACCTTTTTGACTAATCTACAAAAGGAAACATAAGGAAGAATATGCCCTATGTAATTTCTGCAACGATGGATCAAATTTTTCAAGCTGCCCTTTTTTCTCCCAAGTCTTTCTATGACGGGTCACTGGAATGTTCAGGTGACTTGTATTTATTTTCTTTTTTTCCAACATTTCCAGTTCAATAAACACGTTTTGATATCTTTTTGTTTTTTATTGTCTGTCCTCACATTTGCACATGAACCAGCTCTCTGCTGGCTGATTATTATTTTTATTTATGAGGATGTGGACCTCATTAGCAAGACCCAGATGTTATTGCCTTGATAGGTAGTGGTAGAGCCATTTTCCTGAAATGCCCAACCATTCTTTGGGTGAAGAATTTCCAATCGTTGGGTAAGCAGTTCTGTAATTAAGAATAGCAACAATGAAATGCCAACGAAATGTTGAAGTCTGGAAGGTTTCTGACTTGGAAGGAACCTGCAGATGGTGGTATGCCCATATGTTTGCTGTTCTTGGCACTAGAGAGAGTTTTTGGGATGTTTTTAAAGTGGCCTTTATTGAAGCGTTTAAATTTGGTTTTTGAGCATGCTTTGAAGCTTTTGCGTATCGGGTTGCGATTTGATTGTTTGCTGTAGTCAATAGGGAACCCATCAAGCAGACTCGTTATAGTGTCAAACTTAAATGTTTAAATGTTTCTCAGCCAAGGCAAATGAGCATGCCTCGCAATCCTGGTTTGTGCTGTGTGGGCTGGAAAGAGTTGCTCTTCCTCTGACAAACTTAGCAGCAATGTAGTGGCTGGTTCAATTGAGTTTCTTTGATTATTAAGGATATGTGAGAGTAGCCTCTAACTGGGTGTGTTTATTATCAAACCACTTAGACATGTAAAGATTACTTGTTACTTAATGCCCCATGTCTCAATTGTTCAGAATTTGGTGCAGTGCAAGCATTTTCTGAGAAGTTGTGAATGGAATTAAAATGTTTGTACAATCATTTAGTAAATATTCTTATATTTGATATTATATTAACATAAATATAAAACTTCTGGCCTTATGTTGGAAGAAAATCTTTGAAACATGAATGGATTGGAGCTAGTATGTCTGATCTCGAACACCCACATCCAGGGCTCCTTGGTGCCACAATCAAATTCAGCTGTGATGTCATCACTACTGATGCTCCATCACTGTCAGTTAGGAGATATTTTGATTCTTTGTTGGACTAGGCTGTGAAGGGATCTGGAACCCAACAGAATAGGCAAAGCTCAAGCCTTATTTTTGATAGGTTATTGGTAACGGCCACTTGATAGCACAATCGATGATCAATCACTTTGCTGATGGTTGACAGTGGACAAATTGGATTTGTCCTTTTTATGGACAGAATCTACCTGGACAATTTCCACATTTCAAGGTTTGTGCCTGTTCAGCCGCAGCTTGGCTGCAGTGAGGCTGGAATACTACGACTGGAATTGTATCCAATGCTCTCAGCTATTTCACCGTGTCACATTTTAGCAAATTAGCTGCTGGACTGGCTTTAGAGAGGAGGGTTATTTTTTTTTGGGGGGGGGGGGGTCAAGATGGATCATGTGCTTGTTCATCTGGGTGAAGGTGGTGACTGAATCATCTTGTGTTGCACTCATATTTTTTGGACATGGGTATCACCTCCCATTCATGACTAGAATTAACAAAGCTGCAATGTAGTTCACTTAGCTCTTGTCAATTGTATGCTGCTCGATATGTGTGGTTCTGTGCTGTGGCTTTGGCACACTTTCTAGATATGCAGCTACAAGCATACCTTTACGCACTTTTAACTATGTTTGATTCCCATTGTAATAGTGGAGTGAAAGATTATATTGGGCATTTAAATCCTGGTATATTACATAGAAAATAGGTGCAGGAGTAGGCCATTCGGCCCTTCGAGTCAATGTGATCATGGCTGATCATCCAAGTCGGTATCCCGTACCGGCCTTCTCTCCATACCCCCCTGATCCCCTTAGCCACAAGGGCCACATCTAACTCCCTCTTAAATATAGCCAATGAACTGGCCTCAACTACCTTCTGTGGCAGAGAATTCCAGAGATTCACCGCTTTGCGTGAAAAATGTTTACAATGCTGTTGTTGGTCTACACTGCGTAGTTTTGAGCTGCTGCTGCTGCTAGATCTTTCTAGTTCGGAAGTGTAGTGGCACAAAATGGAGGGCGACTGGTGTAGAGACGCCCCTGAATCCTGTGAATGGGTGAGGGCAAGCTCAGATCACTCTACCCCATACAAGGTTCACATGCCACCTTTTGCAAACTACCAAACCCAAATATTGCTGATGACCATGGAGTTCAACCCGAAATACAAACTGTGACTCTGCAACTTTAAGTATTTCTTCCGTGGGAAGCACATGGAGCATGGGTTCATCAGCCGATGGTCAGTGGTAATTAGTGGAATGTTCGCAGGGATTCTGAGGGGGAGGGAGTAGTTCAGCATGTCATTCGTAATGACGTTCAGCATGTTTATCAGGATGAAGCTTGACTAGTCTAGCTCTCACCAGCTCCCATGTTTTGTGGAGGCCTTTACAAACTTGCTTGGGTGGAGAATTACTTTAGTGTCCAAATTCATTTAACACGAGGTGGTCGGTCTGGTTTGGCAACATAATGGTCATGACTAGACCGGGTCGGAACAGCGCATTTTCTCCCCTGAAGAGTATTAATGAACCAGAGAGACTTGTACACAATTTAGTAATTTTATGGCCGTCAATGGTCTTTTTTGAGAAGAAACGGCACAGTGGCGGGGCTGGTGGAGCCGTTGTCTCATACCACCAGAGACGCGCGATCGACCCTGACCTCGGGTGCTGTCCATCTGGAGTTTGCACGTTCCCCCCTGTGACCGTATGGGTTTCTTCCCACGTCACAAAGAGGTGCGGGTTTGTAGGATAATTGGCCTCTGTAAATTGCACGTGGTGTGTAGGGTGTGGATGAGAAAGTGAGATAACATCGAACTAATGTGACTGGGTGGGCCGAGTTTCCATGCTGTATCTAAACTAAAGTGCTGGAGTAACTCAACGAGTCAGTCAGCATCTCTAGAGAAAAAGAATGGGTGACGTTGCAAGTCGGAAGCTTTCTTCGGACTGAAAGAAGAGGGGAGGGGACTTAAGATACTGGTTTATACCAAGCCAAACATAAAGTGCTCGCTGAGTTACTCCCAAACTAAACTGCAAATTATATAATGATCGGAATTCAAATTCCACAGCTGTTGTAGCCTGTAGCTTATTAGATGAGCTTTGGGGTTACTCATCCGTATTACAACCCAGAGTGTTGTCGGCGAATGATTAGTGATGAACATGGAGTTCAACCCGAAATACAAACTGTACCTCTGCTAAACTCATGAATTTCCTTGAAGTGGTAGTGATGTACCAGGGAAGACTTAGTTTCATGGAGGTTCAGCGTGCACTATGGCTGTTACCTTCAGAAACACAATTATCTTCAGTAATGATTCAAGAATGACGAGAAATTTTTATCTTCGCAATCAAGGTATGAAAAAGCTTGTTTGAATGTGTGGTTTCACGAATGTAATTTCTAGAAAACAACTGCATATGATGAAGATTTTTTTTTAAACTGCTTACAATGGCTACACGTGTAATTTTTATATTTAGAACAGTTTTATATATGTTTACAGACTACTTGGATTTGTGCACTTACCACTGAGGCTACTCAATCTAAATATATCAACTGATTTGGTGTACTCTAATGTAAGTTAGTTAATAATTCGTCATTCTTCGTCAATATTGTTTTGCGTCAGTACAAATCGAGCTGCAGGCAGTTCTGCAACAACGTGGTAGTTATAGTTCATGAGAAACTCCACATTATATAAATTTGAGTTATAAAATCTAGACTTTCAGATTCACAAATCGTTTTCTATCCCGCAGGGCTTTCAAAAACAACGGACCTTTTATAGATACAATGTTATTTTTATTATTACAAAAGGCTGCAATGTTACATTGTTTGTTTAATAGCGTATCCTTGCATATGTGTCAATAGAAACGACTGCGTGTCGATTTTAATGGCCATCACTAATGTAGCAGTGTGTTCTTTTTAAAATTATTGTGGTATTGTAAGAGGCTGCAGAGATTATTTTTACCCCAATACCGCTTTTTCTCGGCCTATCAATTTCCAAAGTAACCTTTAAGTTGGTCGCCAGTTCACGGTCAAAATCGTGTTATAACTGATTGTACCCAACATCTTTGGAGAAAAGGAATGGGTGACGTTTCGGGTCGAGACCCTTCTGAAGAAGGGTTTCGGCCCGAAACGTCACCTATTTCCTTCGCTCCATAGATGCTGCTGCAGCCGCTGAGTTTCTCCAGCATTTTTGTGTACCTTCGATCTTCCAGCATCTGTAGTTCCTTCTTGAACCCCCTTCTCCAGAGATGTTGCCTGACCCGCTGACTTACTGCAGCATTTTGTGTGTATTCCCGTTGATGACTGGTGCTCGGGTTTCGCCGGCACCGAGGGGGTTAACCAACAGCCATTGGATAAGGCGAGAGGTGCAGCTGACGGTCCCCGGCCCTTGGGGGTTGGAACATAGTTGAGCTGGAGTTGGCGCTTCTGTAAGCTTGGGGCTGCCCGCCGCTGCTCCGGGCCGGTGTCCCGTCAGTCCACGGTCGCCCCGGACATCACCGGCCGCCCCCAGACCGGGATGGGACACTCGGGAGACTCCGCTCACAAATCTGCCCCCGGGGTTATGCAAGAGAGGGGTGTGTGGTTCGTCCCTGTATAACACGGGAGGGCAGCCAGAGTGAGAATGGAACCCATACACCCAGGCTGAGGGGGACCAGACCGTGTTTCATTAGATTGTCACTGCTGAGATTTCTGCATGGATCAGTGGAGAAGGGAGAAATAGTGTCGCTAACTCCAGAAGCAATTCAACAGTGCTTGCAGCGCCAGTGACCCGGTTCGAACCTGACTACAGATGAAACGCAGGTCAGCTGCCGGGAATGTTTCCCTCGAGTGACCTATGACCTGGGCACGCACAGTCTGAATACCGAACTCGCTTATTAAAGTGCATCATTCCATTATATGCATAAATTATCTATTCCTAAAGTTACCTTTGCTATTGCTCTTCAAAATGTAAAAGTTCCACCAGTTACAGCTAGTCATATTCCATTTGGAGTGTAACTTGACCTGCTGCATATTCAGATGTCTCTTGTTTCAATGGGCATAAAAGCATATCAGCTTCTATTGTGGAATTGGTTATTGTTAAGACTCCACTGTCAATGTTAATCAAACAACCCAAGCGGGTTGAATGAGACATTTTCACGTTTCTTGAATGTCATCTATAATCCACAAAAGAAGATTTTTTTTAAAGCAATATGGTAGGAAGGACACCTGAATAAAATGAATCCAAAGTATAAAGTGAGGAATTCCAATGTTGCCAAAACCATTAGATCAAGCAGAGCTGTATTGCTGGGAAGGAACTGCAGATGCTGGTTTATACTGAAGATAGACACAAAATGCTGGAGTAACTCATTGGGTCAGGCAGCATCTCTGGAGAGAAGGAATAGGCGGCATTTTGGGTTGGAACCATTTCTGACTGAAAGACAGATGGCTAGGACAAAAAGGGGCCAGCAACAGATGACCTCAGGAAGGGTGGAGTCTATACTGGTGATCAAACTAATAATGCATCGAAAAATTAAACTTGTATCTTTAAACAAGCTTCTGATTCAGTGATTTCCTTAAAAAAGTCTGCCATCCTTGCCTGCTCTGTGCTATTTGCAGCTCCACCCTCATTAACATGATTGGCTTTTTATTATCCTCTGAATGGGTCTAACAACCTGTTAGGCTTGAGGTAATGTGTAGGAAGGAACTGCAGTTGGAGTAACTCAAGACCTTTACAGCAGTCTGAAGAAGGGTCTCGACCCGAAACATCACCCATTCCTTCTCTCCAGAGATGCTGCCTGCCCCGTTGAGTTACTCAGGCTTTTTGTGTCTATCTAATGCTTGAGGTAATTACAGGTCAAATAAATTAATGAGGAAAAGCAATCATAACTTTTGATTCTAGCCACTAAACATTATCTGTTAAACACAATTACTAGATTCTGTGTCGGAAGGAACTGCAGATTGCTGATTTATACCAAAGAGTAACTCAGCAGGTCAGGCAGCATCTCTGGAGAAAAGGAATAGGTGACGTTTTGAGTCGGAACCCTTCAAACAATTCAGTTTTTTTGATTTCATGTTAAATAATTTTCTCAGATACATCCCAATTGTAGTTTCCCCACTCCCCCCATAATCAGTTTGTAGGAGGGTCTAGAATTGCTGCCTCACAACGTCAGAGAACTGGGTTCAATCCTGACTATGGGTGTTGTCCAAATGAGGTTTGTATGAGTTCCAGTTTTCTCCCACATTCCAAAAACGTTCAAGTTTATAGACTAACTGGCTTGGTAAAATAGTTAATTGTCTCTAGTGTGTGTAGGATAGTGTTAGTGTGCAGGGTTCGCTGGTCGGTGCGGACTCGGTAGACCGAAGGGTCTGTTTCCGTGCTGTATCTCTATACTAAGCAAAAAAATAATGGCTAATATTGAGAAGTAGACCCAGAGTGCTGGAGTAACCCAGAGTGCTGGAGTAACCCAGAGTGCTGGAGTAACCCAGAGTGCTGGAGTAACCCAGAGTGCATTCAAAAGAAGGGTTCCAACCTGAAATGTCACCCATTATTTTTCTCGAGAGATGTTACCTGACCCACTGAGTTGCTCCTGCACTTTTGTATAAACCAGCATCTGCAGTTCTTTGTTTCGACCTAATATTGAGCAGTGTAGCATTTTCAATATTCTACAATATATTATCAAGTTTTGTGCAGAATTAAATGTATCCACTATTATTGGGACTTGCTGTTTAAAAAAATTCGGTGACATTGTTTTACTGAAGTGTAAACTGTACATTCCAGTGAAAAACCGGTAAAGCGGGTATAAAGGGAAAGTGACAAAGACACAATATCCATTTCATATGAACAGAAATTCTATCGCAAGTCGCTATTGTACATTGGGGATCGAGTCAGCTCTGGAATGCAAGGGCCAGAGATCAGCTTACAGGAGCGACAATTACTATTGAACATGAGCAAGCATCTCCTGAAGACTGACATCCGGAACGGTTTTACAATAAAGAGTTCTACCAGTTCGAGTTTAGCTGCAATTATCTTCTTTATATCCCTCAACATTCTGAAATTCAGAATGCGCCTGCAATCTATCATGAAGAGATTGTTGTTACATACTTTAACCAATTTGGCAACTTTTCAATCGTGGCTTTTAATGTTTTGCCATTCAGATGTTTAGCAGTCATCATGTAAACAATTGTGTATCATATTGATTGTGTTGCTATAAAAACCTTTGATTAAAGAAGACGCTTATTATAGAAAACTATTGTTTAACAGATTTAATTGGTAGAAATTTTCATAAGATTGCTACTATATTTGCAAAAATTACACTTAAATATGGACAGCGTTCCTCATGAAGAACAGGGTCAAAGTTGATTGATATCAACAAATTGTCAACAATCTGTCACAAAGATTGTGCTAGAGAAAGATTTGAGACTATGTCAAACCTGCAAATATCCGCTGGAGGAATACCAAATTGACTAATTAACTAATGCTGGTCATACAAAATGGACCCCAGCTCGTCAATGTGTAGGTAGGTACTGCAAATTTAGACACAAAAATCTGGAGTAACTCAGAGGGTCAGGCAGCACCACTGGAGAAAAGGATAGGTGCTATTTCAGGTCGGAACCCTTCTTATGACTCGGAAATGTCACCTATTATTTTTCTCTTGAGATGTTGGCTGATCCACTGAGTCACTCCAGCATTTTGTGTTATCTAAGGTCGTCAATGGTGGTAGTGTCTTGAAATGGAATAGAGAATTAAAAAAAGTATGGAGCTTATAGATTTGCATCCACACTCAGGATCCATCTTTTGGTCTTCAATTACATGCCCTCTCCAGGTAATATACTTTGCAGACATGGTCAACCTCTACATGCATGCTCAAGACACCATCTGCCGGTTTAAAACACACCCATTAGACTGGACCTCCATCGGATGGTGAGGAAACCAGTATTGATCCAAGTCTCTGCAGATAAGACAGTCCACGATAACATTAGTTACGTGATGAGAAACTTCTGATTCATATTGTGATTACTTATTCAACCATGAATCATGGAACTATCACTTGCTTTGGACAGATAAATCAGCATCACACAATACATCTATGAGACCCTGTGGGGCATTAGCAGCATCAGAAGCACTCAGAGGATCAACAGTTCAGTTTGGAGAGGTCGAGTGAGACTGCAAAAGAGATCTCACACCATTTCAAGAACGTACCCAAGTCATTACAATCAAATCAAAACACTTCTGACCAAGAAATTGTATAAATATTTTCAGTCAATACTACACGACAAAAACCTTGTATATAACGTCATGAAAGATGCAATTTGAATAAAAGTGCACACACACACACACACACACACGTTTGACTAAATTTAAAAGGAGTGTCTGATCCATTATCATTGCTAGTTATACCACCAAGGTTGGTTTTGTAAATTATAAGCATGTAAGTTTTGTGTTAATGGCAGTCTCCTTCTCAAGATGCATGGAAATGAAGACCATCCTCCATCTTCTCAGATGGTCAGGTTAAACAGTGTTAATAAGAATCTTGGTGTCTTAATTTGATTGTATAATTTAGGATGCCAGATGTGGAGAAAGCAAAATGATAGATACTTGCTTTCACAGATCCTGCAGGCATTGATAAACAACTTTAAGATGTACTTGTACAAAATAAATGTGTCATTCAACTTTTTAATTGCTGGAATCCTCGATATTAAAATGTTCTGAACTTGGATGTCAGTTTTAATAGCAATCTGACTGTTTCCAAAGCTTGGGTCTCTGTGTCAAATGTCTCTTCATGCCTAAGGCATTTTGAACCAATTACTGGTGATACCAGAAAGCACATCCTCATGGAGGAAAACCACAAACCCTAGAGCAGGTAACATGTACCTGCACAATTAGAGTACACAACAAGTGGAGTACAATTAAACAATGTTGCAGTATAACCTTGTTAGATTTTACCACCAATTGTTTGACTGCTTATAAATAATTACCTCACTGAAACTTATCTGTAACTAGTTCTGCACCAAGCATTGTGCTATGTGATGGTGCATCTTGATTTTCTTTCAGTCACTTCAAATTCAGAGCTTAAATCCCGAGTGAACAGCGACAATCCCCATGGTCAAGTTCTTGTATTCCACCTTGTAAAATCCAGCGTCCTCAATCATTGCCTTGAACTCCTCCTGGAAATTAAAAGATGCAAGTGAAAGCAAACCCAGTGTCTCATATCACATTCGCTTTAGTTCGCTTTAGCACATCCAGTTACAAACGTTAGCTGGTGACACGATAGCTGCAAGAAATGCAAGAAAATTGTTCAGTATTAATAAAGACGACAAAAAAAGCACCAGATGTGTTGAATAGTAATTGGTTTTATGATTGACTGCATAAACTGGAAAGGAAAGTTTGAGAGTATTTCAGGATGAAGTGAGTCAGAGTACAGAAACAGGCCCTTCGGCCCAACTCATCCACGTTGACTAAGCGAATCCCATTTGCCCCATATCCCTCTAAACATTTTGTATACATGTACCTAACAAAATGTAGAATCAAAGAATTGTGGATGCTGGTTAGTACACAAAGTGCTGGAGTAAATGAGCAGGTCAGACGGCATCTCTGGAGAAGGGTCTCGACGTGATACCTTGAGTCTGCATAAGGATCTCGACCAAAACATCTCCTGTCTGGTCTCCAGAGATGCTGTCTGACCCATGGAGTTACCCCAGCACTTTGTGACATATCCAAATTTCTTTTAAATGTTATTGTAACGCCTCAATTAGTTCCTCTGGCAACTTGTTCCATAGACCCGCCACCCTCTTACTAAAAAGGTTTCTACTCGGGTTCCTATTAAGTCTTTCCCCTCTCACCTTAAATCTATGATCTCTAGTTCTTGATTACCCTACCTTGGGCAGAAAAAACTGTGCATTCACCTTATCTATTCTCATGATTTTGTACATTGCTGTAAGATTACATCTCAGCCTCCTGTGCTTTAAGGATTAAAGTCCTAAACTGCCCAACCTCTCCCTATGGTTCAAGTTCTCAAATCCTGGCAACATCCTCACAAATCTTCTCTGGACGCTTTCAAATTTAATGGCATCTTCCCTTTAGCCGGGTGACCAAATCTGAAAACAATACTCCAAGTGTGGCATCACCGATGTTTTGTTCAACTGTAACATAACGTCCCAACTTCGGTACTCAATTCCCTGACTGACGAAGGCCATTGCACCGAAAGCCTTCTTCACCACCCTACCAAGCCCACGTGCCATTTTCACACATGGCACTGGCAAAAAGTGAGAGATATAAGGAAAACATTGAACTTGTTTTGTTAGATTACCTGTGATGCCACTTTCAGGAACCATGCGCTCCTAGTTCCCCGTGTTCTCCAACGCTCTCCAGAGCCCAGCTGTTCACTGTGAGGTCCTGCCCTGGTTTGTCTTCTCAAATGCTATACCTTGCACTTACACACACAACTCCATTAGCCATTCCTTGGCCCACTTGCCCAGCTAATCCAGATGCAGTAGCCATTAAAAAAAAATCTAAATGGTAACGTTACCTGATCAGGAAAACGCTGAATACTTTCTACCAAGTACTGGTAGGATTTCCAGTCAGCAGCAATGACTTCCCCAAGTACAGGAATCACTTGAAAACTGTACAAATTGTAAAGCCTGGGCAAAAGAAAACAGGTACAATCATAAAGTTCCAAAATCGACAGGTGCAACATTTGAAAAATGATGGAATCCAAGATTGTCCTGGTGATGCAAATGCTATTAATACAATCTTGAAAAAGACTGAAAAATAATAGTAAATCACAACTGACCTGCCTGGAGCAGTAAAAATGGGGTGGGGGAGGGCTGTAAAGAGTCAATACAAATACCAGGACTGAGTTACAGAACAGACAGAGCTATAGGTACTCAGCAGGTCAGATAGTATCTCTGATGAGAGGAAGCGCGAGTTAGTTGCATCTAGAACTGACCAGTTCTGACATAAGCCTGAAGGCCCATTAATCTCAAAATTAAGATGGAAACACAAGAATGTCTTCTTGGAAAAGGTCCCGATCCAAAACGTCACCTATCCACATCCTCCAGAGATTCTGCCTGAGCTGCTGAGTTACTCCAGCAACTGTGCTTCTCTTTCCACAGATGCTGGCAGACCATTCAGTAGATCCAGTACAGATTTCTAGCAGTGAAAGTTACGCAGTTCATTTTTCTGCAGTTATTTTCTCCTTCATTAATACTAATAAGCAATAACTACCTGGAAACGATTGGATTCTGTACTTTGCTGAATTCCAAACAGAGAAACCTTCCACCCGGCTTCAAAACCCGATAGGCCTCCTGCAACACCTGATAATGGAAAAACATTAAGTGTTAGATGTCCCTCTGTGGACACTCTGCTGCATCATTGGGTTGGGATGAAAGAGCTTGGAGACATTGTTTCCAAAGGAAGAAATAAACATATTGGCTCAAATGCATTGCATTTCATCCTCTCTTGCATTTCATGTGGCGAGGATGTTTCCACTAATGGGAAAGTTTAGGACCAGAGGTCAAGGCAGAGATAGATAGATTATCGATTAGTACAGGTGTCAGGCGTTTTGGAGAGAAGGCAGTAGAATGGGATTAGGAGGGAGAGATAGATCAGCCATGATTGAATGGCGGAGTAGATTTGATGGACTGAATGGCCTAATTCTGCTCCTATCACTTATGAACATATCTCCAAAATAGTATACAATATTTTCATTGATTGAATTGGTGAATGGATATAAGAAAGGGGCAAAGGGAAGTTTTCACCTCAGATTTGATCACAACTCGGTCGCAGTTGATCCTCTGTAGGTACTCACATGATCAATGTGCGTAACATTTCTAATTCCAAAGGCAATTGTATAAACGTCAAACTTGTTATCGTCAAATGGTAGCTCCTCAGCATTTCCTACAACCCAGGACAAGCCTGCAAGCAACAAACAATCAGAGAACAAGAAAGAACATTCAGACACAATATCAAAATTGTCAATATCAAAAAAAGGTCAGGTTTTTAAGTTTAGATTACCTTCGGTATAGTTCAACCGTTCTGCCTTTTTCTTTCCAACCTTTAACATTTCCTTATTAACATCACAGATTACTGCCATTGATTGCAAATCTGAGTTTGGTTCCATCTGCTGTTCATAAGCATCGTTGATTTGTTGCCACGAAGGACTCTGGTAAAGTTTCATTGCTTGCCGATTCTGTCTTTCCTGTTGTGATTTTACATAATCCATAAACCTGAAGGCGATATCTCCTGAAGAAATACAGAGCAATTTTGGATCTCCTGGAACCCTCCTTATGTTTATGAGAAAAAAAAATTCACACAGAGTGGTGAATCTCTGGAATTCTCTGCCACAGAATGTAGTTGAGGCCAGTTCATTGGCTACATTTAAGAGGGAGTTAGATGTGGCCCTTGTGGCTAAAGGGATCAGGGGGTATGGAGAGAAGGCAGGTACAGGATACCGAGTTGGATGATCAGCCATGATCATATTGAATGGCAGTGCAGGCTCGAAGGGCGGAATGGCCTACTCCTGCACCTATTTTCTATGTTTCTATGTGTTATGCTATAAAGCACAGTCCCTCTGAGGTACAGCTGTTCAGGCCAAAAAAATTGTCAGATTCAGTCTTCAAACCATGCAGGGTTAAATGAACACGCCACAGTAATAAGGTCACAGCAAGGTAACTGGTTGAGGATTGTTAAATATCAGCCATTCCTGACAGCTGTCCAACGCTGCTTGCTGAACTGATGTGCTTTCAGCAAAGCAGACCGATGTGGGTTCACCAGTGATGTACCCGGACTAAGTAGTTTCCTGGTACTCTTTGGGTTCGCACATGAAGAAAACAGATAAGGAAAAGCAGTTAACTCAATGAGAAACAGCTCTTCTTAAAGATCCAACCCAACAGTTCTTCAGAAAGAGTCTGCCCAACAGCTAATCTGATTACCCAAATATATTTTCAATTCACAAATTGCCTTACTGAGGAGAGTGATGAGATGCTTTCACATTACTGTAGAATTGATCATCAATTAACTAACATAACTAGCTAAACCAATTGTCAATAAGAATGTAAAATATCATAGGAATGGGAAGAGTTCCACTAGTGGGAGAGTCTAGAACTAGAGGCCATAGCCTCAGAATAAAATGACGCACCTTTAGAAAGGAGATGAGGAGGTATTTATTTCGCCAGAGGGCGGCGAGTCTGTGGAATTCATTGCCACAGATGGCTGTGGAGGCCGGGTCAATGGATATTTTTACGGCGGAGATTGACAGATTTTTGATCGGTACGGGTGTAAGGGATTATAGGGAGAAGGCAGTAGAATGTGGTTGAGAGGGAAAGGTAGATCAGCCAACCTACAAAGTTACTTGACCCCAATCTAAAGTTGTAGGTAATTCTCATTTATATCGCATTTATTAATTTCTCTTCCTAATATGCTGACTTGCAGGAGAACTAGTCCTTAGGGTTCTGCTGATTTTCAATACCTCATTATCCTTTATGTAGCATGCCAAGAAGCTTCTTACCCTGGTGACAATCATCAATAAAAATAGCTAGAATCCTGGTCTAACAGCTTCAAAGTGGACTATTATTTGAAAACACTATTGCCAGCTTAAATCAATCTGCCTTGGGGGAAAAGAAAAGCAAAAAATAAACTTTATTAGATCTTGAGTCAATATAGTGAATGTGGTTTGATGCCCCTCAGCGGGCCTGAGATGTTGGCTGGACAAAATTGGAGCAACTATACACCAGCCATCGCTGATCTCAGTTGACTGCAGTTTATTTGCGATGGGGGAATGGGAAGGGAAAAAATACTTTGTCCTAAATAGTATCCCCTGCTGAAATTGAAGACCTCAGTGGAAGGCATGGTAGAGCTCGGAAAATATTATTATACAAGTCCATGAAACTATTATAAATTGGACAAGGCACTGCAGAATGAAGAATAACTGCAAAATCATGCCAAATGAGAAGGCAAAAAGGAAAAATGTTTCCTAGAATTCTTACAAATAACATGCATTCCCTCGGACTTTAGGCTTTCGAGATACAACGTGGAAACAGGTCCTTAGGCTCATTGAGTCCGCGCCGACCAATATTCACCCCCTTACGCTAACACTATCCTACACACTAGGGACAGTTTACAGATTGCCAATTAACCTGCATGTCTTTGGAATGTGGGAGGAAACCGGACCACCCGGAGAAAACCCACGCGATCACATTGAGAATATACAAACTCTATACAGACAGCACCCGTAGTCAGGATCGAACCTGGGTCTCTGGTGCTGTAAGGCGGCACCTCTATTGCTGCACCACTTTGCCATCCTCTGCAGCTACTCAATAGGTAATATAATACACAATACATTGCACACTTTCTCCATGACAGCGTGGGTTTCCCCCAGTGCTGCAGTTTCCACTGATAATACAAAGAAGCACTGCAAATTAGATACTAATTAGATAATGTTATCTGAAAATAAACATGAATCACCTCCACAGGGCACTTCACAGATAATTGCCAGCACCGGGAGAAGGGGGAAAACAACCAACAACCTGGTCAATACTTGCAGGACCTTCAAATTACAATAATAGAATAGAGACATTGCGCAAAGTTCTGAGTAATTACTGTACCTGTCCCCCCAGCTACATCAAGTAATTTGGTTCCAGGTAGCGGGTTCATTGTATGAAGAAGTGAGTCTTTCCACAACCTGTGAATGCCAAAGCTCATGGCGTCGTTCATTACATCATATTTTTCAGCAACATTTTCAAATACTTTGTAAACTGTAAATAAAACAAATTTCATAGTGAAGGTCATATCTGGTAGTGTTTCTAACCTTCTTTTCCCCCTGTGGCCTCAAAAGGACTAAACTTGCATGTATATGCAAGAAATGCAACAAACTGCTGAGCAAAGTAAACTTTCCTTTGAAGTGCATTGTCAAAGTTGGGAGCCATTATACATAAAATGATGTTACCAAATAGCAATTAAATATATAATGTAACATATTTTGGTGGTAATGGCAAAGGAAGGAATAGAAAGTAGGGCACCCAAATACCCTGTCCAGTGGGAAGACATCTTAACATCTTAATTTCTACAAGTGTTTCCATTAAGTTGTAAAACGTAATTTAAATTTTAATAATCGTCACTTTCTATCCAGCCTTCATGATGGAGTGGAAGATTTTGGGTGAAGCTGTCACTGATTCACACTTGACTCAGCAACATGATACATTCTACCTGAACTGGGTAAATATTTACTTTGAGTCTGTCAATTTTTTTAATTCACTCCCATTACTTTGTTGTGGGAAGGAACTGTAGATGCTGGTTTAGAAATATAGAAAAAAGGTGCAGGAGTAGGCAATTCGGCCCTTTGAGCCTGCTCCGCCATTCAATATGATCATGGCTGATCATCCAACTCAGTCCTGTACCTGCCTTCTCTCCATACCCCCTGATCCCTTTAGCCGCAAGGGCCACATCTAACTCCCTCTTAAATATAGCCAATGAACTGGCCTCAACTATCTTCTGTGGCAGAGAATTCCAGAGATTCACCACTCTGTGTGAAAAATGTTTTCCTCATCTCAGTCCTAAAAGATTTCCCCCTTATCCTTAAACTGTGACCCCTTGTTCTGGACTTCCCCAACATCGGGAACAATCTTCCTGCATCTAGCCTGTCCAACCCCTTAAGAATTTTGTAAATTTCTATAAGATCCCCCCTCAATCTTCTAAATTCTAGCAAGTACAAACAGTGTCTATCCAGTCTTTCTTCATATGAAAGTCCTGACATCCCAGGAATCAGTCTGGTGAACCTTCTCTGTACTCCCTCTATGGCAAGAATGTCCTTCCTCAGATTAGGAGACCAAAACTGTACGCAATCCTCCAGGTGTGGTCTCACCAAGACCCTGTGCAACTGCAGTAGAACCTCCCTGCTCCTATACTCAAATCCTTTTGCTATGAATGCTAACATACCATTCGCCTTCTTCACTGCCTGCTGCACCTGCATGCCTACTTTTAATGATTGGTGTGCCACGACACCCAGGTCTCGTTGCATCTCCCCCTTTCCTAATCGGCCACCGAATATAGACACAAACCGAAGATAGACACAAAATGAATGGGAACTGAGTGGGACAGGCAGCATCTCTGGATAGAAGGAATGGGTGACATTTCGGGTCGAGACCCTTCTTCAGTCTGAAGCTACCGAAGCAAAATATGAGGTTATGTTCCTCCAATTTGGGTGTGGCCTAATTCTGGCTATGGAGGCGATCCAAGGCAGAAAGGTCACTCTGGTAATGGGAAGGAGAGTTAAAATGGTTAGCAACCAGAAGATCCTGTAGTCCTTGGCAGAAGTGTTCAGAGGAAGATAAGTGTTCAGCAGGGCTGTCAACTCACACGCATTGAGCGTGAGAATCACGCATTTCGCCCAATTCTCACGCTCACCCTAAAATTATTTTTTAAGACTAGATTCGACAATCAAGTGAAAGAGAAACTAACCAGATTTTAGTTTCAGCAATGACTCAGCTAACATAATAAATTACAATTGGCCATAACGTGTCAAAAAATCAGTGCATCCAGACCAAGCTAAATACATCTTAAAATTGGTTTACATTAATATTATTTTCAAATTCACCATCTGTGAACCATCTCCCTACTTCCCCAAAGTTACACATCGTCTTCAGTGTGTCTGCTCCTAGTTGTCAATGATTTCAAGCTATCAGCTGGAACCAACGAGTGACACTGCAAGATTAAAGAAAAGGGAGGCAGGAAGAAATCAAGAAAACCCGCACTCTCAGCTTCTCCATCTCTGCCGCATCTGCTCCCAAGAGGAGGCTTCACATTCTATGTCATTTGAGATGTCCACTTTCTTTAGAAAACTAGGCTGTGGGGCGAGGAGCTTTATTCTACCGTTTCGTGACCCTAGTCACCAAACTACATGAAATTGTCACATATTGTGTAAAAAAATTATATAAATCACCCCTGAGTAGGCTTCCCCCCTACTGTCTCCTCGGGGCGGTCTCCTCTGTATCCCGTAGTTGTGCTCTCGTTCCATCCATTGTCTGGATCCGCTGAAAATGAGCCCCCTAAGTTGTCTAAAGGAGCTGACATTACCACGCAACTGACATTAACCGCCAACACCACCCAAGCCCGCACTGACATCGCATGGTTGGGAAGGGCAGCACCGGCTCAGGTTATCTCCCGGTCTCAAGCAAAGACCTGCCCGCTGGAGCCCGAACCCCCCGCACTCGCACCTCTCTCTGCTTTTTCCGACTCGGCCACAGTCTCGAATCCGAAATGTGTTTCTTTTTGCTCGGCGTTGCCGGAATGAGCCCTGACCACGACGCGCGGTGCGAGATTCCGCCGGTAAACAAGGAAAGCCGTGACACCCCGAGAGTCCGCTGCCACCAACCGCAGCAACCTGCAGGCCGCCATCTTACTGCTGACCCCGACCCGGGACGCGAATCCGCTTCCGGGGCAGACGAAAGTCACGTGGGATTGCCATGATAATAGGTACTCTTTGATACAAAGTGCTGGAGTAACTCAGTGGCTCAGGCAGCATCTCTGGAGAGAAAGAATGGGTGACATAGAAAATTAGGTGCAGGAGTAGGCCATTTGGCCCTTCGAGCCAACACCACCATTCAATATACCCGGTTCCTGCTTTCTCTCCATATCCCTTGATTCCTTTAGCCCTAAGAGCTAAATCTAACTCTTGAAAACATTCCTTTCGAATTCCAATCTCAATTTAAACTAATTCCAGTACTGGTCCCTGACCGGATAACACAACTCCAGTTGGAGTACAATTCAATCTTGGCCATGGTAAATCAAGAGAGAAAAGAAGTGAAATGTAAAGCCATAGGGGGGATATAGGGGGAAGGAGAGGGGGGAGGTGAGATGTGGGTGTATTCTGGGACTGGTGGGCAAAGGTTGCCTCCTTGGGAACAACTCTGCCCAAGTCCGCACAAAATTGCAGAGAGTTGTTGATGTAGCCCAGTCCATCACCCAAACCAGATTAATCACCAATGACTCCATCTTCATGCTACCTCAGGAAAGCAGCCAACACAATTAAAGTCTTGTCCCACCCTGGTCATTCCTTTTTCTCTCCACTCCTGCCAGGCAAAAGATACAGAAGCTTGAAAGCACACACCACCAGACTCAGGAACATTTCCTTCCCTTGTTACTATGCTTCTGAATGGTATTTCCATAAGCTAGGGTACTGTCTGATTCATCAATAACCCTATTGCGGACATTGCGCTTTGTCACTGGAACTGGTGTACTTTAATGCTGAGAACTATATTCTGCACTCTGTATATTTTCATTTGCTCAACCTATTCTACTTAAATTTTGGTTTGCTTGTATTTATGTATAGTATTATCTGAATAGATTGAATAGCATACAAGCTTTTCACTACCACCGTCACCTGACAATAATAAATCTAAACCTACCTAAATTTATGTGGAAGGGGACGGGGTGCGGAGGGCAAAGGGAGTGTGGGGTGGGAGAGTTGGAGATATGGGGTTGTGTATTTCAGGAAAAAGAGAAAGGAGGGGATGTGTTGAATATTGGCCATCCAACTTTGGTGGAACATTGGGAACAAGTAAAAGAGACACAACGTGCTAGAAACACTGATAGACACACAAAGTTCTGGAAACCAAAGCAGAGACACAAAGTGGTAAACTTCATGTCACCTATTCATGGTCTCTGGAGATGAAATCTGAAGAAGGGTCTCGACCCGAAACGTCACCTATTTCTTTACTCCAGAGCTGCTGCCTGTCCTGCTGAGTTACTCCAGCGTTTTGTGTCTACTTCCAGAGATGTTGCCTGACATAGAAACATAGAAAATAGGTGTAGGAGTAGGCCATTCGGCCCTTCGAGCCTGTACCGCCATTCAATATGATCATGGCTGATCATCCAACTCAGTATCCTGTACCTGCCTTCTCTCCATACCCCCTGATCCCTTTAGCCACAAAGGCCACATCTAAACTGCTGAGCTAGGTTTATTATTATTGTGTAGGTGTAGCGAGGTACAGTGAAAACGCTTTTTTTGTTTTGGCTCGCTATCCAATCAGTTTGCCAACCCCAGCATCTGCAAGCCCCCCCCCCCCCCCCCCCTTGTGTTTGTGATTGGTTGGGGGGGGGGTTGGGAAAAACTACATTTCCCAGGGTGCCTCAGCTCGGAGGCACAAAGAGCGCACGCGCGGGTTTGCTGAGTCTATATAAACGGTGCGCATCCGTCTTGCGGGCGCTTGTTGGCGACTTGTCGCCATCGCTGTGAGGGGTCGCATCGCATCGGATCGGAACGGTCGAGCCGCCTGCCTACCTGCCTCAGGAGCGCGGGGTGGGGGTCACCAGAAGCCACTGGACTCCGTCTACTAACCTCCAAGGGCTTGTTCGGAGCCCAGTTCGTCCCCCACCCCTCCGACTCCGTTTTTCTCTCCGCCCCTGTTCCTTGTTGTTTTATTTTCGCCATTTTCCAGACTGGTCACGATGCAGAGGTCGCCATGATGAAGATTGAAGTCAGGCCTAGTAACGCGATGCGCTGTGGAAAATCGGTTGGCACAACCAGCCCGGTCGTTCCCATTGAGCTGTCGGAAGCTGATGCTGGAAAATCCAGATATGGAAAAGAAATCTACACGATCCGCCTCGGCAGGGCCCAGCAAGGCGCCGCCCCCGGACAGTAAAACCAAACAAGGTAGGGGCTGGCCGCACTTGCCCCTCCCCATCCCTCCCTCGCCCTGCCTATGTTTACATGGAAGATAGATATTAAGTGCTGGAAAAACACAGTATCTCTAGGGAAAAGGACCAGGTGATGTTTCGGGTCGAGACCATTCTTCAGACCGAGAGTCAGGGGGAGCGGGAAACGAGAGATAAATAGACGGTGATAAGGAGAGATAAAGATGGTGCTTTAGAGAAATAAAGACGGATTTAGAGATATAAACACAGACGGCGATTTAGAGATATAATGGTGTATATATACATCAAATCTAGACGATACATGGGTGAAATAGAGAGATATAGACGGTGACCCATGTTAAATGACAGGCCCGACCATCACCGTGCCGCCGCTCGCCAGGATTGTTTATGATGCCACCTGAATCACAAGGTTGGGCTTCCAAATCTCACCGTCGACACTTGAATGCGGCGTCTTGGCTAAATCTGTGGTGTAGTACAACGGGAGCGCTGTCAGGCTGCTTTTAAACCTCAAGTTAAATTGAGTCACTTGGATGAGCACACAGCATACTTGATGGCGATCAGTGCGTTCTATCGGCTGTTTGGGCCATTGTTTCTGCATCAGTTTCAAGTTGAGTCTAGTTCGTAGAGTCTAGAATAGCTTACTTTACAGTCGGGCCGCATTGTTCGATTTTTCTGCAACATCTTATTTGTTTTAAATCAAGTGGCTTGGGCTGAATTTGTGTTTAGATTTAGAACGGTCTAGACGACCTAAGGCAGTACTGGTTAAGTGTAAACGATTCAAATTTGCACCCTTGGGTCTTGGCCAACTTGTATCGTAAAGATTGGTTTGGGAGAGTGAATGCACTCTGGTACTGTTAAATACAAAATTGTCACTGACCCATTATGAAACTTAGAAACTGATTTGCTGGGTCGAGTATAAAAACACTGGTTGTATGACTGACCATCTGAATTTGCACTTGTCACTGAGCTTTCAGTTATTGCAATGGCTTTATTATTATCATGTGTACTGAGGACAAGTTGCATCCTTTCGGGCAAATACCATACAGGAGTACAAGCGTACCGTGTAAGAGTAAAACAGATGGTCCAAAAGAGAATGAAAACAGGGCAGACTGTAGTGTTGCATTTACAGTATAGAGGGACAAATATAGCAGATAAATAAAAAGCACAAGGACTGCAACAAGGTGGATTGTGAGATTAGGAATTTATCATTAGCATATGAGTGGTCGGCTCGAGTGTCTAAAAACAGGGAAGAAGTGGTGGTACATGCTTCCAACCTTTTGTATCTTCTGCCTGATGGGAGAGGAAAGAAAAGGGAGAGACTTGGGTGTGAGATGGTTCCTGGTTATCTTCACAACTTTCCAAAGACAGGGTGAAATTGTAGACACTTGGCAGGTTTTCTCTTCCTCCTTCCCTTCAGTTAAAATCTGTCCTGACTCAAAACCTCACAGCCATGTTCAGAGAAATTGTTGGTAATATTTAAACCAGGGGACTTAAAGCTTTTGACCATCTCCACTGCAGCACTGTTGATGCAGATTGGGACATGTACCCCTGCCTGCTTTCCATAGTCTATGTTCAGCTTCTTCAGCTTTTTTGCTGACATTGAGGGAGAGATTGTTATCTTGACCATGTTACTAAGCTCTGAATCTCCTTCCTGTACTCTATCTTGTTTAGGTTTATTATTGTCATGTGCTGAGGTACAATGAAAAGCTTTAGAAATAAAACTGTAGATGCCAGTTTCCAAAACAAAAGTAGAGTCTCCAGTACTTTGGGTCAGTGAAAAGCTTTGTATTGTATGCTATCCAAACAGATCAGATATGCCATACAAACTTGAGTACAATAGAGAGAGCAAAAGGGAAGCTGGAGAGTGCAGAATATAGTTTGTTGTTTGAGATTTGGGCCACTGGGGTGGTGTCACTTGTAAATGGAGTTACAGCAGGATTTGGCTATTTAGTTGAGTGCATAAGGAGTATAGTAAGGAGCTGAGAAAGCATCCTTGTATGGTACTGCTGTTGAGAATTGTCATGGAGGATGTTTTGCTGTCTCCTCACTCAAGGTGCTGTGTGGGCCATGAAGTCAAGATACAGTTGCAGAGATATGCTGAGTCTAGGTGTAGGGGTTTGGAAAGGGTTTAGTTGGAATTATAGTGTTGAGGCTGGAGAAAGTCAATAATTCAGAAGTTTGACGTGTGTCCTTGTTATCCAGTTGTTCCAGGGATTAGGTATAGAATGGTGTCTGCTGTGGACCTGTTACAGCAGTAGGCAGATTGCAGTGAATCGAACCTGTCTGCAGTGCTCTCGAAGTACTTCATGATAGTGGATGGCTGAGTCACTCGACTGGTTATTAAGGCGCCTTTCATGCATTGTTTGGCACCACAATAATGATGGTCATCTGAAAAGAGCTTTTCAGTGAGAGGTGTCGGAGATGGTCTTAATCAATTAGAAGCAAGGGTGGAACTTGAAGTTGTCAATTTCTGCAAGGGTGCAGGATGCAACCATAATGCAGTTGTCTATGTAGCAGCGAAAGAGTGCCAGGGTATGTTTATTAATGTTCAACATAGCTAACAAAAAGCTGGGGCCGATGAATTTGATTTGAAGTGCGAGGAATCAAAGGTGAAGTTGCTGAGGGAAAGACAAGTTCCACCAGGTGGAGGAAGGTACATGTGTTGAGTCTCTGTTCTAGGAAGAAACGGGGCAGCCTTGCTGATGGGAAACGGAAGTGTAACTAGATTGGATATCCATGTAAAGATGAGTCGATGGGAGCAAAGGGATCAAGTTGTTGAAGTGATGGAGAGTGTGTGAGGTGTCTGGACTATCGGTGCACTGGACAATAGAATTGGTATGACACTTAATTTTTTTTTAATACACTTCTCCAGTTATGATAAAGTCATTGACCTGAGACATTAAGTTGGATTTGTGAGAAAATGCTTCAGTTCTGTGAGGAACTACTGCAATTTCCTTGCATTGGTGCCACGTGACAGGATTTGTGCAATTGGCCCTGATTGCGATGGAGGGTTGGTCAATCCTGAGCAGCAGGATGTGTTGGGTATCTGTCCAATGTAAATTTGAATGTTTTGTAGGTCAATAGCAAGCACAATCAGTGCTGGCAGATAATCTGAGCCAATGTTAATTTGTACATGGAGATGACCAGATACAGTGTAATTCCAGCATTTTATGTATTCTATTTTATTTCCAATATTTGAGTTATATGCCTCGTATCTGCTATTTTGTTCCTCTATTTGTCTTTTGCATATGTGGCAGCAAAGCTGGAGTGGGACAAAATGGAGTGGAACAAGATGCTGTTGGGTTTTCGTGATGGAAGCAATTCCTTTATATTTTAGGCAAAGTTAAGCATGTGCATAAATGGGGTATTTGTTAATCATTTGGGGCAATAATTAGCCATCACCATGTTTGTGACCAATTGCAATGTATGATTTCATCTTTGAAACACATGTTGCCATTTGGTACTCTACTTCTGAATTCCGAATTATTAGATTTCGTGAAACTCAAATTGTTTATATAGATGGCTTTTGAGGTAGATAGTTCTGATAATTCTCATTCTTTGACATTTTAAGTGGCTGATTGTTTATCTTGAAACATTTGCTTTCTGATTCTAGACTTGTCCACGAGAGGAAATATCCTTCAGAATTTATTTGTCAAGTCCTTTGAGAATTTTGCATGTGTTGGAGATCACCTTTCACTCTTCCAAACTCAAGATGATTGGCCCAGTCTGCACACTTTCATCCAAAGGCAAATTCATTCCGGGGATCAGTCTAGTGATCTTTTTCTGCAACATCTCTAAGATTAACCTTCTTTAGAGACTGAAACCAATGCTTCTGTTGTAGGTTCCATAAAATTGTGTGCAGTTGCAGCTAAGCTTCACCACTTTTGGACATCATCCATCTTGCATTAATTTAGTTTACCTTTCCAATGAGTCATAGTCGTACAGTGTGTAAACAGGCTCTTTGGCCAACTTGCCCATGCCATTCCAATATGACTCATCTACTATACCAGTCCACCTGCCTGCATTTGGCCCTCTAAACCCATCCTATCCGTGCACCTGTCGAAATGTTTTTAAAGTTGTGATAATACCTGCCTCAGCAACATCCTCCAGCAGCATTTGTTCCATATACTTACCACCCTTGTGGTTTAAAAAAAAAAAAAAAGTTCCCCCTCTGGTTCCTATTTAAATCTTTCCCCCCTCACCTTAAACCTATGTCCTCTCGTTCTTGATTCCCTTCTATTCTGTTACGTCAGCCTTTAATGGCAACTTTTGTGTTTGAGGATCCTGGATCTTAAAACATTTAGTAACCACAGTACCCTGGCTCCTTTCTAATTTTGCTACTACTGTTACGAAGAATGTACAGGATCCTGAACAGCCATCAGCTCTTGAATACTACACAGCACTGACCTCTGCAAATATGACATCAGAGGAGCAGAATTTGGGCATTTGGCACATGAGACCACTCTACCATTCAATCACGGCTGATTTATTTTTCCCTCTCAACCCCATTCTCCTGCCTTCTCCCCATAACCTTTGACACCCTTGCTAATAACCCTATTAATCAAAATGAGGTTTTTCTCTGTATCCTGCAGTGCAGTTCCTGCTGATGTGGGCCACATTGCAGTTCCCTTGTTATACTACAATAGTCACATTTATGTTGTCTATATCTTTTGATGACTGTCACCATCATGACTTACTATCCCATGCACCTTTTGTCACCAATTACATATAATACAAGGTCCCTTGGGGCATTATTATAGATTGTATATAGCTGATGCCTCAGCAATATACAGGGAATGGAGGGATATGGATTACGAGTAGGTACATAAGAGTTGATCTTGTTTGGCCGAGGCATTGTGTGCCGAAGGGCCTGTTCCTGTGCTGTACTGGTCTTTGCACCATCACACAGGTTAATAGCCTGGAAGTGAGTCTGAAGAAGGGTTTCGACCTGAAACGTTGCCTATTTCCTTCGCTCCATAGATGCTGCCTCACCCGCTGAGTTTCTCCAGCATTTTTGTCTACCTTCGATTTTCCAGCATCTGCAGTCCTTTCTTAAACCTTTACCATTCTTTTACCCCGGTTAACAAATTGCCTGTTGATGCAAATATATGACCATCAACCCCTGAAGTCCTATTGTGTCGTCATACAGGGATGGCATACATTAATAGAACTGCTGCTTCACAGCACCTCATGAGAGGAATAGATCGCGTCGATGCACAGAATCTTTTGCCCCAGAGTATTCTTTTGCCCTATTCAAACAAGGGGACATGACATGAGAATTAAGGGACTGAAGTTTAGGGGTAACATGAGGGGGAACTTCTGTACTCAGAGAGTGGTAGCTGTGTGGAATGAGCTTCCAGTGAAGGTGGTGGAGGCAGGTTCGTTTTTATCATTTAAAAATAAATTGGATAGTTATATGGATGGGAAGGGAATGGAGGGTTATGGTCTGAGCGCAGGTATATGGGACTAGGGGAGATTATGTGTTCGGCATGGACTAGAAGGGTCGAGATGGCCTGTTTCCGTGCTGTAATTGTTATATGGTTATATGTTATATAGTAGTGAATCGAAGACCAGAGGATATGGGTTTAAGGTGAATCGGAAAAGATTTAATAGGAATCTGAGGGGTAACTTTTTCACATAAAGGGTGGTGAGGGTGTAGAACAAGCTGCCAGAGGAGATAGTTGAGGCAGGGACTATCCCAACGTTGAAGAAACAGTTGCACAGGTACATGCATAGGGCAGATTTGGAGGGATGTGGGCTAAACACGAGCAAGTGGGACTAGTGTAGATGGGACTGGTGTGGGCAAGTTGAGCCAAAGGGTCTGTTAGCACGCTGTATCACTCTGACTATGAGATTACGCCGGTCACCTGCTGGCTTTCTGTTTCTTTTGTCGCTTTCCAATAGCAGTATTACATTTGCTGTTTTCGGAATCTTTCAAGAAATTTTAAAGTAAAAATTGAACAGTACATCTATATTTCTGCAGCCACCTCATTTTAAAGCTAATATATGGTGGACTGCTTCAGTCTTTATTTCCATTAGTCTAGCTGCTATTTTCAACTGTTTTCTCTTTTACTGCTTGAATTTCTGCTAATTTTGGTAATTTTGTTATCTTCTATTGTGAAGACTGATACAAAATACAGTAATTTCCTAATTCTCCAGTTGTCGGTTTCACGACTCTTCAAAATACTTTAAAACCCTTAACTGATTTTCTATTTCTTGCTAGTGTAGAATGTTGTCCATCCAGCAACCTTTCAGTTCTCAATTGGATCTGAAAGTTCTCCCAATTCATAGACAAATAGCACAAAATCCACCCCTCTTCTTCAATACAATACAATACGGTTTATTTGTCACATTGCACATAAAGTGCAAGTGAAATGAATATGTCAGCAGCGGTACAATGATAAAGAACACACACAAAAACACAATAAAAGTTTAACATAAACATCCACCACAGCATTCATCACTGTGGTGGAAGGCAAACAATTTGGCCAGTCCTCCTCCATTTTCCCCCGTGGTCGGGACCTCAACCCTCTGCAGCCGTTGCTGCGGGCGTCCAGATGGTAAAAGGACAGGGCACAAGTCCAGGTAAGTCCAGGATCGGCTCTTCCCCACCGGAGACCGCGGCTTTAAGTTGGTGTAGGCCGCAGGCCGGCAGTCGAGATTTAAAGTTTAAAGTTCCCGCCGCGCCGCAGCCAGAAACACCGCAGACCGCAGGGCCAGCGGTCGAAGCTCTCCTCCAGAGGTGGTGGTAAGTCGCCACCGCACCCGCGGTAGAAGTTGGCCGCGGGCCGGCATTGATGGCTTCTTCTTCCTCCGGGTCCCCCACGAGGGATCCTGGGCTGCGGATGCCACGCCAGCTGGAACTGTGCAGACCGCGCGCGGCTTCAGGCCGCCGGCTGCCGCGGGCCAGCGAAACGGAGTGCTCCCCTCCAGCGAGGGCTCGCCCGCTCCACACCGAGAGTTCACACTGCGCCCGCCGCTGAAGCCCCGGGTGCGTCTCAGGGAAAGGCCGCGCCGATCCTTGCTGTTAGGCCACGGGGGAGGCGACCTGGAAAAAGTCGCCTCTCCATGGAGGAGGCGGCCGAAACGGTTTCCCCCACACCACCCCCCACACAAAACACACAAAGAAACTTTAAAAACATACTTTAAAACATACTAAAAAAAATAAGTTGAAAAAACGAATGCGCTGCTGACAGGGCTGCCGCCACTGCGCCACAGGATGTGCACCATGGAGTTTCAGGCCAACCTCTTGATTGCATTCCTTCACCAACTCCAAGTTGAGTACAAGAAATTGTGCTCATGCAATATATCAGTTGAGGAATCTGAATGGTTTCTGTAGAAATTGCTGTTCAGCTAACGATGCATAATTAAATATAGATGGAGTTTTCCAATTTTTTTGTCACAAAACTACTTTGGGAAAGTTTTGAATATAGAAATCCAATTCCATTGTATTCTTACTGTAATGTTTAAATGGTCGTAGGCTTGTGATGGGTAAACCTGGAAATGATACATGCTATACTTTATTGCTCTTTGGCTTTTGGCCATTACTTTTAATTAAAAAAACAATATTATTCTCCTTACCAGCTTTATAATAAAATGTCAAGGGCCTTAAGATTTTCTTCAGCAGTTGTACTTATTCATAATTTCTTAAGTGATTCAGAGAGTACAGTGCTGAAAGGTTTATGCAAAAGACCTTTGTAGGCATTTTGATTTAATATTCAGTAAGAATATAGGTGCAGACAACATTTGCATAAGATTTGGGTACTTGAGTAGCATACTAATTTTTAGCAGCAGCCAAATAATTTGAGCATTTTGCATGGGTAGCAAGATCCTGTCAGTCTGGTTGAAGGTTCTATCCATTAGGGTAAAAATGAACATCCATTTTAAACTTTTTTCAGATGGTAAATGTGGAAATGGATCAAAACGCTACAACAGAAAACGAGACACGACTTTTCCCAAAAATGAAAATGTATGCAACCAGACCAGGCGCTCCATTCCACAGAAAAGCAAAGCTTTTGACAAGAGACCCCCTGCACGTGGTGCCAACAAATCCTTTAGCACTTTTGGTAATGGTGGTAGACGGGAGGAGGTAAGATTGTCTATTCACACTTGGATTTACTTAATACGATTGTATGATGCAGTGCAGGAAATAGTTAATATTTTCTCCAAGATCCATTAGCTGAACAAATTATTAACTGCTTTTTACATAGGGATTAGTTGGGATAAAATATCAAAGAGATAATATTTCAAGCTTGAGTTTGAAATGTAGTGTGACACTTATTGGAGGACCTACATATTCAGACATGGATTGCCCCCCCCCCCCCCCCCCCTCCCTTAGCTAATTTAGCTGATGCATGGCTGTCAGTCTGAATGGACTGTTATGTTTCTATGTAGTTGAGGCTAGTTCATTGGCTATATTTAAGAGGGAGTTAGTTGTGGCTAAAGGGATCAGGGGGTATGGAGAGAAGGCAGGTACAGGATACTGAGTTGGGTGATCAGCCATGATCATATTGAATGGCGGTGCAGGCTCGAAGGGCCGAATGGCCTACTCCTGCACCTATTTCTATGTTTCTATTTTGAGCTCTTCCATTATGTCCATTCATCACTATGAAAGTGTTGTGGCGGCTCCTAAGGGTCGTCCCATTATACTGCCGAACCCCTCGGCACAGGAGTGGTGCAGTCCGGAGGCGGTCCTTAGCCGGAGGGTATAAAAGGCAGGGTTTGGGTGCCATCTTCCCCTGGTTTCGTCTTCCCCTGAACCGGGAGGAAATAAAGTATAGTGCTTCTCAAACTGCGGACTACTTGCCTCATTCTGAGACCCACGCACTACATTGGTGACCCCCGACGCTCCATTGGCATCATGATGGAGACAGAACAAAGCCCTACCTCCTCACACGCCAGCCCGACCCTGTCTCTGGACGCGGTCTCCGTAAAACTGCCCAGCTTCTGGACCACACGGCCGCTCATCTGGTTCCAGCAGGCGGAGGCCCAGTTCAACCTGCGGGGCATCACGGTCGATGCCACCCGCTTCTATTACCTGGTGGGAGCCCTCGACCAGGATGCAGTGGAAGAAGTATCGGACTTCCTCGCAGCCCCCCCGGACAATGACAAATACCTCGGCCTGAAACAGCTCCTGCTCCAAATTTATGGACTAAGTAGGATGGAGCGGGCAGGTAGGATCCTGCATATGGGGGGCCTGGGCGACCGGCGGCCATCTACCCTCCTAAAGGAAATGGTGGCGTTATTAGACGGGCACACGCCATGCCTGTTGTTTGAATATACTTACCTGCATCTGCTGCCGGCCTACATTCGATTGCAACTCACCGACGCCTCGTTTGCTGATCTTCGGGCCCTCGGGAGGCGCGCCGACGCCATGTGGATGGCGCGCCCTGATGACGTCAGCGCGCTGGGCGTCAGCAGAGACGAGGTCGCGCTGAGGTCGACGCGCCGGGATGACGTCAACGCGCTGGCCGTCGGCAGGCACGCCGGTGACGTCAACGCGCTGGCCGTCGGCAGGCACGCCGATGACGTCACCCCAGCAGCTCCCGATTTCCTCCGGTGGGGCGGGGGAGCTGTGGAAGGAGTGACAGCTCCAGCCCGACGGCCCGTTCGATTACCCCCAGCGGCAGTGAGGGGGGTACTGCACCTGCAGTCCAGCGCCAGCAAGCTGCAGGCACCACCAGCAGGGGCAGGCAAGCTCAAAATAGCACGAACACAAGGAGCTGGTGCTATTTCCATCAGCGCTGGGGTGCTGCAGCACGACAATGCCGCCAGCCATGCACGTTCCCGGGAAACGCCTGGGCCGGCTGCCAATAGTCCCCGCGGTGGCCGGCCAAATTCACCGCCTTTTCGCTTGGGATCGGCGCTCCGGGACTCGCTTCCTCGTGGATACAGGTGCGGAGCTCAGCGTCCTGCCCCCTTCGCTGGCCGACATTCGTTCCGGTAAGCGGGGGCCCGTCCTCACCGCGGCGAACGGCAGCCCCATCCGCACATATGGACTGCGCATGGTTCCCATCGTGCTCGGCTCCTGCCATTTTTCATGGAACTTTACCGTTGCCGACGTCTCCCAACCATTGCTCGGGGCCGATTTTCTCCGGACGCATTCCCTCATGGTGGACGTCGGGCGTCAGCGTTTGGTCAACGCCACTACAATGGAGCCGATCACATTGCGCTTGGGTCAATCGGTGGGGCGGCCACTGGCGTCCGTGGACTCCCGATACGCACGAATCTTGGCTGCGTTCCCGGACATTCTCACTCCGCAGTTTCATTCAGCAACCCCCAGCCACGGAGTTGTACATTATATCCCGACTACCGGCCCACCCCTCCATGCACGAGCACGACGACTGCCACCAGATAAACTGCGTCTGGCACGGTGGGAATTCCGCACGATGGAGGCCTTGGGGATCGTCCGCCCTTCGAGCAGCCCTTGGGCGTCCCCACTCCACATGGTCCCTAAGTCAAGCGGGGGCTGGCGACCTTGTGGGGATTACCGACGGCTGAACGCTGCAACAACAGCGGATCGATACCCCGTACCCCACATCCAGGACTTCACGGCCCATTTGGCTGGGGCCACATTTTTTTCTAAAGTGGATCTGGTGCGGGGTTATAACCAGATCCCGGTTCACCCGGATGACGTACCCAAGACGGCTATCATCACGCCATTCGGGCTTTACGAGTTTACTCGGATGCCGTTCGGCCTCAAGAACGCTGCACAGGCCTTTCAGCGCCTCATGGACGGGGTTTGTCGGGACCTCGAATTCGTGTTCGTGTACCTGGACGACATCCTGGTGGCCAGCCGCTCGCAGCAGGAACACTGCGCTCACCTTCGACAGCTCTGTCAGCGGCTCAGCGAGCATGGTTCGGCCATCAACCTGGACAAGTGCCTTTTTGGGGTCAACGAAATTGACTTTCTCGGCCACCGCGTGACTGCGCTAGGCGCAGTTCCCCTACCTGACAGGGTTGACGCAGTCCGTCGGTTTCCCCGCCCACGCACGGTGCGCGGCCTGCTGGAATTTGTCGGCATGGTGGCATTCTACCATCGTTTCGTGCCATCCGCGGCCCACATCATGCGGCCCCTGTATCAACTTCTGGCGGGTGGGCAGCAGAAGAGCGTTGAGTGGACCCACGAGGCGGAGGCAGCTTTCGACGGCGCGAAGGAGGCCCTTGCTCGGGCCGTGCTGCTGGTGCACCCGCGGGAAGATGCCCCGACTGCTCTCACTGTGGATGCCTCGGAGTCGGCAGTTGGTGCTGTGCTGGAGCAGCTGACGGGCGGAGTTTGGCGGCCTCTGGCCTTCTTCAGTCGGCACCTCAACCGCGCGCAGACCAAGTACAGTGCGTTCGATCGTGAGCTCCTGGCTCTGTACCTGGCTGTGCGCCATTTTCGTTACTTCCTGGAGGGCCGCCCGTTCACCGCCTACACCGACCATAAGCCGCTCACTTTCGCCCTGCAGAAGGTTTCCGACCCCTGGTCCGCACGTCAGCAGCGGCAGTTGGCTTACATCTCCGAGTACACCACAGCCATCCGCTACGTCAAGGGGAAAGAGAACCGGGTGGCCGACGCATTGTCCCGCCCTGCTATAAATGCCGTGTTCGAGGTGGCGCCCGGATTGGACTATTCTGCTCTGGCGGCGGCACAGCTCACGGACGACGAGGTGCCCACCTACCGGACTGCCATCTCCGGACTCCGTCTTGAGGATGTCCCTCTCGGTCCTGGGGGTATGACAATCCTGTGCGATGTGTCGTCCGGTCAGCCGCGCCCCATCGTCCCTGCCACCTGGCGCCGGAGAGTGTTCGAGGTCATCCACGGACTGGCTCACCCATCAATCCGGGCGACAACGGCACTGGTGGCAGCTCGCTTCATGTGGCACGGTCTGCGCAAGCAAGTTGCCCATTGGGCTCGCACCTGCATCCCGTGCCAGACAGCAAAGATCCAGCGCCATGTCCGCGCACCTCTCCAGGAGTTCGGTCTACCTCACCGGCGGTTCGACCATCTCCACGTGGACATTATGGGGCCCCTTCCACCGTCCCGGGGCATCACCCACCTTTTGACCATGGTGGACCGCTTCACGCGGTGGCCGGAGGCCATTCCGTTGGCTGACACCTCATCGGCTACGTGTGCTCGTGCGCTGTCCGCGCACTGGATTGCTCGCTTCGGGGTGCCGGCGCACATCTCCTCCGACCGGGGGCCACAGTTCACCTCCGAGCTGTGGTCAGCCATGGCTCGCTTGCTGGGGGTGCAGCTGCACCACACCACGGCTTACCACCCGCAGGCTAACGGTCTGGTGGAGAGGTTCCACCGGCAGCTGAAGGCGGCATTGAAGGCACGGCTCACCGGCCCGGACTGGATGGACGAGTTGCCGTGGGTCATGCTGGGCATCCGGACCGCTCCCAAAGAGGACTTGGCCTCATCATCGGCGGAGCTGGTGTACGGGTCAACACTCACAGTGCCCGGGGAGTTCGTGCCGTCAGCGCCAGAGCATCAGGAAACGCCCTCCTCCGCCCTTCAACGCCTTCGCGAGCGAGTTGGCAGGCTCGCACCCGTCCCGACATCCCGCCATGGGACATTTCGACCACACGTGCCAATGGCCCTCACGGTCTGCCCATACGTCTTCCTGCGCCGTGATGCCCACCGGACGCCACTTCAGAGGCCGTACGAGGGCCCGTTCCGGGTGCTGGAACACGGGCAGTCGACTTTTGTCCTGGACATGGGGGGCCGGCCGGAGGCCGTGTCGATTGACCGTTTGAAGCCGGTGCACCTGGACATTGACCAGCCGGTGCTGGTTGCTCAACCTCGGCCCCGAGGGCGTCCCCCCTCACGACTCCCTCCACCTGTCACTCCACCTGTCCTCCCGCCGGCCCCTCGACCTGTCCCTCCACCTACGCCCCCGCAAGCCCCGGGATCTGCTGACTTCCGCACGCGGGCCGGCCGGGTCGTGCGCCCGCTGGTGCGTTTTGTGCCTCTGGTTCTGGGGGGGGGTCCTGTGGCGGCTCCTAAGGGTCGTCCCATTATACTGCCGAACCCCTCGGCACAGGAGTGGTGCAGTCCGGAGGCGGTCCTTAGCCGGAGGGTATAAAAGGCAGGGTTTGGGTGCCATCTTCCCCTGGTTTCGTCTTCCCCTGAACCGGGAGGAAATAAAGTATAGTGCTTCTCAAACTGCGGACTACTTGCCTCATTCTGAGACCCACGCACTACAGTGTCATCATTTGTGCTGTGCTGAGGGGCTGTCAGAAGACAACAGGTTTTCTATAGTTGCACACTGTTGATTTACATAACTGTTGGATGAAGATTTAGTCCAACTAGTGAGTGCTGGCCAAGAGCAGCAACTAACTACTCGACTGATGGATCAAGCACAATTCTTGAGGGTTGATCCCCATTGAACCTAAAGCAGTGCACAACAGCGTATCAAGTTTGGAGTGTAGCGGAGAGCGTGTTTTATTGGAATTTAAAAGACTGCTACTCTTCCATTTGCAGGTAGCAGAGGTGCAAAGGGCAGAGTTCAGCCCTGCCCAGTTTACTGGTCCTAAGAAGATAAGCCTAAACCACTTGTTAAATTTTACATTTGAACCTCGTGGCCAGTCAGGATCACATTATGATGGCAGTTGTCACGGACGCTGGGGTAAAAGGAACAGGTGGGGACATAAACACAAGCCATTCAACAAGGAGCAGTTTCTGCAAGCCAAGTAAGTGGAGCCAAATGAATTCACCGACCTAAATTTGTTCATTTTGATTTGAATAATTGTGTTTTCAATTGCAACGACTACTTTTCTGGGTATTTGACAAAGAATGTGAGTATGCGTCTTGCTTTATTTTGAGCGGCTGAGAACTTCTTTGTTTTAGTTGGTGCAGAATTCATTAAAGCAAGCTCTTTGTTGATCCTTCAAAATAATTGTTACTTTATACCGCTGATGTCCCATTAAGATCTATCTTTGTATCTAAATAGTATGCCTAATGTTGAACAGACGTCGGGACAATAGACGATTACAAACAAATACAAATGCTAATTGTCTGTTCTAATATCTAATTTAAACTGATGGGTTTTATTGGTTAATTGCCCGTCTTTTCTATTCAAGCTGTCAGTTTGTGGTTTCCGAGGAGCAGGACTACAGTATTCACTTTGCTGACCCAGATACATTGGTGAACTGGGACTTTGTACAGCAAGTGGTAAGCATTTTTGTATTTTGGATAATGGGGATAGTTCTCAATATCCCTGAGGGATATTCCCTTGGGAAAACAATGGTCAATGTCAGAACCTTATTGGAACTACTTAAGATACTTTGGGGAAAAGTCCCTTGGCTTGTAAGTGGAAAATATACAATTAATGACTTGAGGTTGTGGGGAGACCTGCGAGAGATGTATAAAATTATGAGAATCATAGATAGGGTAGCCAGCCAGAATCTATTTGCGGATGGAAATATCAAATAGAGGGCATAGTATTATGGCGGGAAAATTTTAAAGATGATGTGTGGGCAGGTTTTATTTGAAGGTAATGAGGGCCTGAAACATGCTGTTGGGGGTGGTGATGGTGGAGGCTGGTATAATACTGGTATTTAAAAGAGACTTTTGTATAATCACATGAATATGGGGGATATGGATTATGTACATGCATATAGGGTTGGTCTTGGTATCATATTTGGCACAGGCATTGTGAGCCGAAAGGCCTGTTGTGTTATGAGCACTCATTACCTCAAAGCTATGACCTCTAATATTTCATCCATCCTAAAGTCCAGATTCCCATTATAAATGAATCAGTTGATGTTTCAGTTATTTTTCTTTGTCAGTTTTGATCCTGTGCTCTGTACTGATGTATTGTTGAGTTTGGGTTACTAACACGTGGCCTCTTTTTTTAGCGTATATGTAGTCATGAAGTCCCCTCGTGCCCAATCTGTTTGTATCCGCCCTCTGCTGCAAAGATTACTCGCTGTGGGCACATCTACTGTTGGGCATGTATTCTTCATTATCTATCCCTGAGTGATAAGACCTGGGGCACATGCCCTATCTGTTATGAAGCTGTCCATAAGAAAGACTTAAAGAGGTGAGTCGATTCTTTCAAGTAATTGCATATCTTCTAGTTGCAAAGATGGTGGTGTTACATTAGAAAATGAATCAAACCCTGTGGCATTATTGTCAGAAGAGTATTTAGTTGCCATAATAAAGGGGGGTGGTAGCTCGGATGTGCATTCTATTAGAGTAATGTTTGCAAAGTTGTTTTAATGACATCCTCCTAGCTAATGATTCTGGTGATTATGTGATTCTTGTCCTGCTGGACCTATCTGCTGCCTTTGATACAGTGGATCATGTTATTTTAGTATCTCGGTTACAGCACCTAGTGGGCATTTGTGGTAGTGCCCTGGAAAGGTTCAGATCTTATCTGGCAGACAGAACTATGTGTGTAAGCCTTGCTGGTTCTGAATCCTCCTCCGCTCCTCTGTCATATGGGGTTCCACAGGGTTCAATTTTGGGGCCCCTGCTTTTCTCACTGTACTTACTTCTCTGGGTTCCATTCTTAGAAAGCATGGCATCTCTTTTCATTGTTATGCTGATGATAGTCAGATATATGTGCTGCTGAAGAAGAAAGATGCTTTCTCAGTCAAACCACTTCTGTTATGTCTTGATCACATTAAATCCTGGATGGCCCTAAACTTTTAAAATTTTAATGAAAAGAAAACAGAAGTGATATTGGTTGGTCCCAATGGCTCCCGTGAACCTCTCCCTGTTGACTTGGGTCCCTTGGCACTGTATGTGAAGCCAATAGTTTTAAACTTGGGTTTTAAGATGGACAGTGATTTTAAATTAGATCGTCAAATAGGCGCGGTAGTTAAGTCCAGCTTCTTTCATTTAAGGCAGCTGGCAAAGGTGAAGCCCATTCTTGAACTACAGCATTCTGAAACAGTAATCCATGCCTTCATTACGTCTTGGCTGGATGACTGTAACGCATTTTATTTTGGAGTTAGCCAATCTTCCCTTGCACGTCTCCAGTTGGTTCAGAATGCTGCTGCTCGCCTTTTAACTGGAACACGTAAGAGGGAGCACATAACGCCTATTGTACTGCCTGTGTACTTTAGAGTTCATTTTAAGATTCTTTTATTTGTTTTTAAATTTAAATGGTCTCGCCCGGCCTTACTTCATCCCTACGCTCCTGCTCAGTGCCTCAGGTCAGCTGATCAGCTGCTCCTGGAGGTACCGAGGTCTAAGCGGAAGCTCAGAGGGGATAGAGCCTTCTCTGTTGCTGCTCCGACATTATGGAACACTCTACCTTTGCACATTAGACAGGCCCCTTCACTGTCCATTTTCAAAACTAGTCTTAAAACCCTTTTCTATTCCTTGGCTTTCGCCCCTGCATGAGACTTTGCTCTTGTTTTAGTGTTTCTATTATTGTTTTTTATTGTTTTTACTGTCTTTTAATGTTTTTATTGTTTTGTTTTATGTTTATGATTAGTCATGTACAGCACTTTGTTGCAACAGTGGTTGTTTTTAAAGTGATCTATAAATAAAGTTCAGCTCAGTTCAGTTGTGGGGTTAAGTTAGTAATTTCAAGCCAATTTATGCATGTATACTGTTTTTCTCCTTCATTGGGGGAAAAAACATGAAAAAGTTACTTTTATAACTACTAAACCAGGTTCGCTTCTTAATAAACAGACACCACACAAACTGTTTGGTAGACCAGTTCAAAACTTTACTTAACATCGGCCGATGGAAGGGAGCGAGTATTCCAGCTAAGTGACCAATGTAGACACTTAACTGTGCTCAGCCACCTTCCCGGAACAACAGAATTACATTGCCTTAAATAGGGTTTTTTTTTGTCCCCTTAGTACATTCCACAGACATTAGTCATGGTCAGAGGTACAGGAAAAGGTTTCCACAGAATGCATCACATCAAAGGCCTTTTGTTTACATGGTACAAGATATACTAAAAACATTGGCCATTTGCTTTAGGTCATTTTATCTCCAAAGAGATCACCCTAGCTCTTTTCGCTGCTTCCTCTCTGTCACTTAGTCCGTCATGAACATAGACCATTTGGCTACAAAGATGTGACTAGCTATGTCTCTCTTCCTCTCTGTCACTTCCTCACTTGGGAGACAATGTTATAGGATTTATTATCTCACCCACCGCAACCTAAGGCAAGCCTAATTTGACACTAAATATAAGCTGTAAGCTAGCCCAGAAGCCAATTTAATATCTTCTTATATTTTTAACTAAAATTCGGCTTCATCAAACAATGTTAAGATGCTATAACATGCTATCCTGACTACGGGTGCTGTCTGTATGGAGTTTGTACATTCTCCCTGTGACTGCCTGGGTTTTCTCCAGATACTCTGGTTTCTTCTTGCACCCTAAATACTTTCAGGTTTGCAGGTTAATTGGCTTCTGTAAAATTGTAAATTGTCCCTAGTGTGTAGGATAGGGGCTGTTGTATGGGGTGATTGCTGGTTGGCGTGTACTCGGCGGGCTGAAGGGCCTGTTTCCACGCTGAATCTCTAAAGTTAGTCTAAATATGACAATTTTGGCTGTTATCTGATAAAATTTTAAAGCGATGAGAGGGGAGATCACATCTGACTCGCTGATGGGGCGTGTCTTGAGCCCAGTGGAGGGAGAGCGAGCGTCAATTACGTAGGCTCAGCCCACGTAATTGACGCTACCTCAATCTCCCTCAACGTTAGCGAGCTTCAGCAGCACTGGATTCCACCGCTGGCGTCGCTGACTTTCCAGCCGCTGGCGGTGTTGACTGGTAGGTTGATTCGTTGATTTGTAGCGACCGATTCAGAGGCTCTGGGCTGCTGAGAGCTCCCAATTGGACCCCGCGCCTAAGGAGGCGCCGCGCTGGAGTAATGTTTTCTCGGCTCGGGTAGATCTACCCCAGGTGGGGTGGAAGCAAGGGGTAGACGGGGAGGGGAGTGTGAGGGGGGGGATTGGAGAGGGGGAGGTGGGTCGTTCCCTCATGGTCCAGGGGCAATGCTCCCGCCCCTCCAGTTGCCGTGCTTCACGCACGCAGCCCCGGCTCCATCCATCTCTCTCCCCGGGGAGTCGCGGTGATCAATACAGGGAGGGCCGGGCTAATGATACTAGCCAGTCATTGACCTCACCGCATGTAACTGCATTCCACATCGCCTTAACTTTTCAGAGCTGAATTTGGTATGATGATGTAGTATCCATTGAACCCTTAGTGAATCATGTGGAGTTAAGACGTGTTGCTTTGTTTCAGTGTGATTGCCCTGGAAACTCGGCAGTATAATGTGGACAATACGATGACCATGCAGTTGATGCGTAGGGAGAAAGGTACTCTGATGGTTTTACCCAAATCCATGTGGATGAGAATTGAACCAATTCACTTGGGAGGTTAGTGGAAACATTGATGCTCTTCAGGACCCACTAATTCAGGTCCCATCCTGGAACAGTGTTGGGCAGGCGGTTCCGATTGTATTTTAAATTATGGCTGGTTGAAAAGATGTTGATTGGTACAGTTTCAAATGGCCCAAACAACTCTTATTTGTAGAGCTACAGAAAGTATAATGTCAATAACATTTAGGCTCTACAATAGCTCAAAGTAATTGCATTTGTGCTGAAGTATTATAAAGGTTGCATAAAGATTAGATACAATGGATGGAATGAAATGCAAACACCATTATTGCAAGTATAATGCATTGTAAAAAAATAAATTCCAAACCTGTTGAAGAATTAAGATTTAGCTTTATTTAAATTTGGTATTGAACAATTTGAAAACTCTGGCCCATATGCTGATGTGCGTGTGTCTCAAGGCAAAAGATTTGAATTCTAAAGATACTTCAAGCTCAAATTGGCCTATTTCCATAATGGAAAATTGATTGTACATAGGCTTGATTGGGGACTCGACATGTATTTTAGTAATGTGTTAGGTTTAAATTTGCAGTTGACCTTTAGTAGAATTATTAAATTTATCTACATTGTTCTGATATTAAAAGCCAAAAGGGAACAGGGACGTCTTTGTGCAAATTCTAATTGTCATGTGATACTGTTGTGGGAGGTGGCTTTGTATGTCTACATTGACATTTTGCTCCACTGATAAAATAGTCCTTTCTCAAGATACAAAGTTATTTGGTATTCTGTAATGGGACTATTGCACTCAGTAAATCAAGTGCTATATACTTACCTATTTTGCTCATTTGCTGTATAATTGCAGGTCTCATGTGACTCATTTAATGTAAAATGCTACTACTAACCAACACACCACTAACGCAGTTGAGAAACCATCTCTGGAGAAAAGGATTTAGTGACGTTTCGGGTCGAGACCCTTCTTCGAGAGGGCCTTGATCTGAAATATCACCTATTCTTCTCCAGAGATCCTGTCTGACCCGCTGAGTTACTCCAGATTTATGGCTCTATCTTTGGTTTAAACCAGTATCTGCAATTCCTTCCTACACACCACTAACGTTACCTATAAACTGTTATCAGACGGCAGATTTCGGCCAAATGTCTGTCTGACCTGGAATTGGATTAGTGGCATCCAGTCTTCCCACGCCATCACTTGCTATTAAAGCTAAAACACGAAATGATGTTAATGAATTGCTTCCTACTCAATGGAGCCAAGTGCAAGGATCCCACTCATAGTTTTCTAAATATCTGCTGATCAAAGTAGCTCTTAATCTTAACATGGCTGCCTTGAATTTATTCTTTGTCAGTCCTGCTGTAATTTATTGGGTGCAACTTTGCAGTAATTAGATTGACATTTCATTCTCAACTGATTTTGCTCTTTTTAAAAAAAAATCTTCCTTCCTTGCAATGTGCTGCACTTAATTTGAATAAAACAGTGGATGAAGAACACCGCCAGTATTCAAAATTGCTTCTGGCTTCAAAGCAGCAAGTTATGCAGCATGTGATAGAAAAAGAGAGAGCAGCTCTACTGAGAGAGTTTGAGGAGGAAAAGAATACACCTGAATCTTGCTTCATTGAACTGGCCTTGCAAGAATTAAAGGTACAAAATCTACTTTCAAAGTTTGATATAAAGTTCATAGCAATTTGTATTTTTATATTACCCTTTTCATAGCAAAATGTCTTCAGACATTTCCCCAGAGAACACAAACTTCATACTGTGCCTCAAGGTGTTAGGACAGTTTACTTGAGCTTCAGTAGCCAATTTCTATACCTGAAAACGATTGTTATGGTGGATTCTGTCGTGTGTCCTATAGCTATAATGTAGAGAGGAATTTTGAAAAGGAATTCCAGAACTTGCAGACGTGTTCCTTGAAATTATAGCCATTATTGGTTGTGTAATTAAAAAAAAAAAAAGAAGTTTATTAAGAAGCTAAATTTAGCCATCATATAGTTGAGGTGTAAGTAGCTTCGTGACCAAAGACAGGTTTGAAAATGAAGAGTGGAACATATTGAGTGCTATTTGATTGCAGTGCGACTTCAGAGGATAATTATGGTCAGCTACGTAGAGGAGTGAGAAGAAATTATGTTTGAGAGATCACATATGATGTCTTTTGTGACTCTGAGGGTGTGTATAGGATTGTGAAAGTGTTATTAATTAAGCAAGCTACTCTTGCCTTCATGGTCGCAAGGTTTTGTGATGGAGTTGTATCTATCCAGGCATAGTAGGATATTTTGTTGCATTCCTACCTTCCTGTTGGATAGGGTTGGAGATGAATGGATCATTGCGGAAGATTCAGATGGTGACTTGCTTCCTTGGAAGCCAAGTTGAGTTTATTGTCATATCCACGAGTACATTGAGGTACAAGTGCAACGGAAATCTTGCTTGCATCAACATGACAGGCACATGAGCAAATCTGAAGATGGCATTAGAGTTGTGCCTTGCCACACAGTTGTGTGTAGAGAAGGAGGGGGGGGGGGGGGGGGGTCAGCTCACAGCCCAAAATGCAGTCTCTGCTTGTGGTCTGCTGATAAGGAAGTCAAGGATCCAGTCGCAAAAAAATGTTAATACTATCAGCTAATATCAGTGCCACGTGGTTAACAGTTCACTGGGAATAGGATTGTGGAAGTCGGAGTTGGATGTGAAAAGATGTTATCAGAGGCCATGAAGGGAAATAAGAGAATATTTCGGAGGTAGAGAAAATGGCTTTGGGGAGAGAAATGAGGTGTGATTCCGAAAATTGGGGAAAGGTTAGATAATGACTGAGTCTGCAATGGAGATAGCAAGGCCAAACGTGACAGACTCAAGGTTATAATTGTAAAATTTATGATGGGGGAGGGGGGGGGTTAGAAATTAAAAGGCGTAAATTAACATGATGAATCAAGATGTGAGAAGTTGCCACCAGCTTGAACGGTATTGCATGCCATTTTTAAAAGCATTGCTGATTACACGTCCCCGGCTTAAGTAGGTGGTGATGATCTAAAGCGGTGTGGTAGAAATAGCTAAATGCTTACGTGGACAATTTTCTCTCTGATATAGAATTTTCACACCCCCCCCATCTGTATTAAAATTATTCTGTTAGGAATGTGAGCCAGAAGTTGCAATAGTGCTGTGAAAAGTAGAGTAATTAGCACCAGCCTTGCATCCTGTTACTACAGCAACAAGGCGGGAAGCCTGTTTAATGTAGTAAGTGATGATAAAATGTAATTCCGCCATTAAGACTTTAAAGTGCAATATTGTGTTCTAGATTTTGAAATAGCAGTTCAGTTGTCTTTTCAATATCTGTTTTTCAATTGCAGAATCGTGAGCAAGAGTTGCTGGGACCTCCAGAGAAGGATGTTCTTGACACAATGTTTAAACTTGAGGAACTGACCATTGATTCAGACCCTGTTGTAGAGATTGATCATAATACATCCGCAGGCGACAAGAACCAAGTTAGTACTAATGTTATAATCTATTTTTAAAATGTCTTCATCTTCCTTTATTCAATCTGTATTTGCTGTTTGTGAACCATCTATAAAACTTTCATCATGGAATGTTTCATCATTGTATTTAAACATGGAGATTCGTACCACCTTTTTCATGTCTATCAAAAACAAAAATCTAATAGGAACACTACATTAACTGAAGGGATTTTTCCTTTGGTATATTTCTCCGCACTTTCCCCAAGAACCTATTTAGCCAAATGCATAATTTTGCTGAGCCTTTTTAAAGGTGGACAGAATCTGCTATATTCCAAAGGTGATATTATCAACATGTATTTGCACGTATAGGTTGCTGGATTGTGATTAGATGGCTAGATTTCAAGTTCTAATGGCTTGGTGTCTAATTGTAGCTGAGAATGTTGATTGCGTGTAGTTATGATGAATTATAACTGTCTTTTCAAAATTTGTCAAGCCGTGGGTACTGCTCCTTGAATTTTCTCTCACCCCTGAAAACACTCAAAATCTAAAACCATTCTGCATTATTAATAAATTATGTAATTTAAGAAGAACCAGTTGGTATAATACAAATCATTTTCTTGGCCTCATTTCCATTTGCAACTGGTGTTCTTCGACTACGCTTTGAATAATAAGGCCACAGAGGATAACTGACCCATTGTGCCTGTGGCAGCTTTTTAGAGCCATTCAGTGATCCATAGTCTTCATCCGTGGTTCAGTGCACTTTTTGTCATTCCGCGGTATATACAAAATTCCTTTGAGAAAGTTTGTAAGAAGTCTGCTTCCACTACCGTTGTATGCTGATACATTCCAGGTGAACAAGCTATAGCTGCAGGAAAATGCTTAAATGTCAAAATGCTGCAAATACTTCAGTTAGTTTGCAACAGAAACAGCTAGTGTGTAGATTTTTGCTATTGTTTCCTTTTGTGAATAGACTGATTGACCTCCTCATCCCATTATATAACTTGTCTGAAACTGATAATCATCCTAGTTCTCATATAGCCCCCATTCTGCGCAAGATTGGTGGCTTCCAATGATTTTTTTTTTACATACAGCAAATTTGGGGAAATGTGATAGTAGCCAACATAATATGGCAATGTAATATTCCTGTGATTGTAAGTAATTAAAAAAAAATACTGATACTACAGAGGGAGCATGTTTCAAAATTTGATCTGACCTGGTCTGCATATTTCCTGACAGCATGTATTGGCCTACGCATCTGCATTTGATGAAATTATTGATGAACCACAAGAAGAGGCCATTGCCATGTGCTGCACTGCCTTGAATGAATCGGTCACTCTTTCAGAATCAGTGGATGATTGTGAAGTAACAGAAGGAGCTTGCGGTGAGACTGAATGTGGACAAGATGAATCAGAACTTTCAGCTGATGCTATCAAAGGAAGATTGTCAACAAACTACTACTATTATTTCTACCAGGGTGAGCTTTTCAATTGATAATGTATTTAATAAATCTTATTTTTTTGTCTTGTAAGCAATTAAATTAATTGTTTTTGTGTGAATGAATGAATGTATTTGTTTGGAATATGCCAATATCGTTCAATAAGTGTTGGTAATTGCTTGAAGAAGAAGGATGCCATTGGTATATAAACGTGTATTTCCTTAAAAGCAAAGTGTGGTGAATATAAGACATTAGTCTTCGAACATCATAGAAAAAAATTAAGAGAACTGAAATACATTTTCAGTTATTATAGATTGAAGCATTCTGAAACAAATATAAAACAATCTTACTTGGATGACCTGAAATTAAAGCATATAATTAGTTAGTTACCCAATTGTAGCCAATTCCAAACTTCAATTACTAGATCTAAACATCTATCCATTTCTTAATAAATGATTAACATTTTTAAATAGCCTAAGTGTCCAAATAATATTCACAAATAATTCACAATGAAACATGATTTTTAAATCTCATTTACATTAATTTATAGGCCAAATGGAAGGAATTTAGTGTAAATTGCTGTAAATTAATGTCCGTTTAAATCAGCTTTCTAGTGGGATCCTGTGAACGTGCTGGTTTAGAACGTTCACATTGCGGTAGATTTGTACCCCATATGCCCAGAAAAATACTGCGGGATATAATGGGCCCCAAATTAGCTACTCGAAAGATAAAAGTTTGTATAAAGGGATCTTAAGAAGCCTTTTTTAACGTAAAAATGAACAGCTTGCCTTCCGTTTTCCCCTGTATGAGATCCGGCCCGTTGTCGGCGGTCGCGGGTTTAGAGGTTAATTTTTAACCTACTATAACAATTAAATAAAGCCCTTAAAACTAATAATAGCTCAAGCGACGGAATCTTCCAGCGATTTTTCGTTAATAATTAACTAGGCTGAAAAACCTTGATTTGAACAGCCATGGGAAAATCGAGTTTTAAACCCGCCCCCCCTCTAAACGGCGCCAGAATCGCGCACACTGGCTGGGACAGATTTTCAGCGACCTTCAGGTACGTTTTGCAACATACCTATATAATGTGCTCTGTGTTCCAGGAGATTAGGAGTGACATTAAGGAGGGATCTTCACACTCCAAGAGGAACTTTTTGTCCATGGTTGTCATTATGTGTAGGCTGGGGCAAAATGGAGATTTTAGTGTCAATTTTATATTTTGCTTTTGAATGGTTTCTGGATGCTGATTTGTATCTTTTTCAGCGGAGGATGGACAATATATGTTTCTGAGCCCAGTGAACGTGCGATGCCTGGTGAGGGAGTATGGTAGTCTGGAGAACTGTCCTGAACAGATCACTGCTTCAGTAGTCGAGATTGTGGGGCATTCAATGACAGAGGTAGAGTAACTTAATTTTTTATTGATAACCTGTTTACACTGAGCTTTATTGGAAAATGGAACTGTTTTGGAACCCAATTTGGCATCTTGCAGTACTGGATGAGGTTAAACACAGGCTGCCTTAACACATCACTGCTGCATAGTTAGATCATCTGGGTGAATGTGGCAGATGTTTTTGCAGATTATAAGCGCATGTATAAAACTGGATTATCATGATTTTTACATGTAAAGTATCCAAATAATAGATTAAAAGCATAATAATTTTACTAAAATAAACTTCATTTTATAGTGTTTTTTAGATAATAGAACAAATTAGGTAAATTTGCATGGGCTGACCTTGCCAGTAATTCACTCAGATGCTGGAATTAAAAATAAACAAAAGCATTGTCAAATTGATGAAATTGAACAGCACAAGAACAGGCTCTTCGCCCCACAATGTTTGTGCTGAACCTCATGCCAAGGCTGACAAAAGTGCTGGAGAAACTCAGCGGGTACAGCAGCATCTATGGAGCGAAGGAAATAGGCAAAGTTTCGGGCCAAAACCCTTCTTCAGACTGTTGTAGGGTGATTTTTACGATTTTCCAGCATCTGCAGTTCCTTCTTAAACATCATGCCAAGGCTATAACTTATCTGCCTGCACATAACCCATATCCCTCAATTTTCTGCATATCTATATGCCTATCCAAAAGTCTTTTAAATACAGCTAACATATCCGCTTCAACCAGCACCCTAGACGGAGTTCCTGGCACTCACCACCATGAGTGTGATTTTAAAATAAAACTTGCCCTGCACAACTCCTTTGAACTCTGTCCACCTCGCCTTAATGGGGTAGTTGATTTTTCCATCCTGGGAAAAGGATTTTGACCATCTGCCCTTTATGCCTCTAATAATTTTAGAATCTAAATCTTTATCGGGTCTCCCGCACCCTCTGGCATTCCAGAGAAAACAATCTTGGTCTGTCCAACCTCTCTCTCTATTAGCTAGTACCACCTCTGCATCCTTTTCAAAGCTTCCACATCCTTTCTGTAATTGGGTGACCGGAGCTGCACACAATACATCAAATAACAAAAAGTTAACAAGTTGGCTAAGCTTGGGCAATGTGGCAAACAAACCGTTTCTAAACATCACTGTAAAGCAGTTGTAAAGTAGAACCCCCCCCCCCCCCCCCCCCCCCCCCCCCCCCGCGGTCAAGTGGTTAAAGCCAACTGTGATGTTATTTGATTTAACTTCTACCATTGCCTCACCATGAGGACAAAATGGCTTGCTTAGACATGCATTTAAAAGCTCTTCTATATAATTCCGTCATTTTTTTAAATTCCCCACTCCAACATTTTTGATTATCATGCTTCAGCTGAAGTTACCTCTTTTAAAGAAAAGGTAGGATTGGATTTTTGTTGTTGTATTTGGAGCACAGGTAAAGGGAAAGCTTGTGTAGGATAGAACTGCAGATGCTGGTTTACACTGAAGATGGACACAAAATGCTGGAGTAACTCAGTGGGTGACGTTTAGGGTCGTGACCAGAAACATCACCACCTCCTTTTCTCCAGAGATGCTGCCTGATCTGCTGAGTTATTCCAGCATTTTGTGTCTGTCTGAAGGGAAAGCTTATTTGAATCTGCTTTACAAAAGGCTGCCTTAAGTAACATGCATCAACATGAACTGTTTTACTCAGGATGTACGACACAGACACCGTTATTTGTGTCATCTGCCATTGACCTGTGAGTTTAGCATTTGTGAGCTGGCCCTGACACCACCTGTGATTTCGAAAGAAACGTTGGATGCTTTTGCAGGTTTGAAGGTTTTTTTCAAATTGAATCAGACATTATTTGAATGACTTGCTTTTGGCACCCAAATAATTGAGTCCTTTTTCTTCACTGATAGTTGATCTGGACAGAAGGAAATGTCTTCGCTTGAAGAAAGCTCGGGATGAGCGTCGTAGGGAACGTAGGATTGAAATGGAAGAAAATGAAAAGCAAGGCAAATGTGAGTGCTTTCACTTATCTTGACCTCCATTGTAACTGATACTGAGTGACATCTGCAATTAACTAACTCTCATTTAGATCTAGAAGTACACATTGGACTGGAAAACTATCAGCAATTCCCAGCATTTGGCGCAACAGAAAGTGCGCAATTTATTGTTTCCGTTGCCAACTCTGATGGTGACTCTCTGCCTTCAAACAGTCTTTCAGCCAGCACAACAACCCTTAGCAGCAGTCCTAATTCACTGCCAGGTATGAAATTCTGTACATGCAATTCTAATATTGAAGTCACAAAGCAAATATTTGGCTTGTTTAAATTTAACTTGGAATGTGATAACATTTAAATAATTAAGCCACACTACGAATTTTTCCTGTTTTGTGTTGCGTCATAAATAAGGCCCCCAACAGCCTTTCCCGAGGTAATGAACGGGTTCAGTGGTCACAGAAGCTCATAAATCAATTTTGTCCCCCAAGTCAGAAAATACACGGAAATCACAGAACCATACGAGTAAAAAAACTAAGTAACGATGACGATTTTTTGTCCATGGCGATCTTTTTTTAATAATATGGGAGCTCGCTTCGTGGGGCAATTTTTTAACATATAGGAAAAAAAAATTGCAATGTTTTTCTTCACACACTCGACTAGCTGAGGCCCTTTCGAGTATGCGGAGCTGACCACGCACGAGCATGACAGGAGTAGTTTGTACGAAGAAAGTCCCTTTTGGGAGAACTAGTTCCATTCACACTACTACCTCGTGTCGATCCATGCTGCGAGCTACCATGAGCACATCGGCAGTCGCCCGTGTGTGTGTGTGTGTGTGTGGGTTTTAGGTCAAACTCGCCAGAACAAGATCTCTAAAGCAGATTAGGTCGCTTGGAGAGGTACAAGTGGGACAGGCCTTTTAGCATTCTGTGGCAATCTGCTGGAATTAACCATATTGAGCTGAGCATTCTTCTCTACCCAGGGTGATAAAGTGGGGCGGGGGGATAGATCTGTATGTAGTATTGGAGGCTGAAAGTTTGTGGAACTGGTGTTGAGGTAACCTGACCGGCCTATTTTCCTGCTGCAGTTTTTATTTTGTGCTGCTTAATGTTCTAATTAATACTTTAATACTTTGACATCTATTCTAATTCTTCCTTTTAGAATCAACATTGAATCCATCAGCCCCTGCATTTAATCCTGGAAGTCCTTCTCTGTGTGTTGGTAGCATGGAGGATGATGTTCACTTTCCTTCATTTGCTCAGGTAACAACAATGAATTAATTCTTTATTTTTTAAGTAATATATCAATATATTATTCATGACGAGTTGATTTGGCTGCTGTATAAATATTTTATTCATGAGAAGTTGATTTAGCTGCTGGAGAAAAGTACTTGATTTAGGGTGATTAATGCTGTTTAACTTGCTCTTCATGCAACATGATCATTTGCAAGGACTTCATTCTATTTAACCACTTGGTATTTCAGAATTTTATCGTTCTTAAATTCTCAAAATGTCTTGAATGTTACAGGCACTTTGCACTCCAATCACTAATTTGGACACTTCGCTCTCAGTTTTCTTTAATTTCATTTGTGTGGATTAGGATGCACTTTTGTGAAGAAATTCAATGTTCCAAATTGCCAACTGAATCATTTGTTTAACCTTTATGCGATTATAAAATAGCTTATTAAACTATACTCAACTAAAATAATCCCATAGGTATACAATGAATTTTAATGGCATTGATGAATGCCGTATTGGTTTTAATTAGTATAAAATTTAAAATGGTGGAAACCCAATAAATGGCTGGGGATCTTCATAAGGTAATTCACCACTGGAGAAAACGGATTAATGTTCCTTTACAGTTGGCACTTCAAGACTTAACCAGCATATTAATGAATTATAACGTGTATTTTGTGGGTGTATTTGATGACTGCTTGACTGGCCTAAAGAAAGATGATTTCAGTAGTTGCCCGTCTGTAATTAAACTTGCTGCCAACATTGCTGCAAGGGTCCAAGATTGATTTAATGTTGATGGTTTATGTAACTATTCTTAATTCATTGCATTTTCTGGAAAATTGCTTTGCTTTTTGCTGGCAGAAGTTGTTGCAAATGGGCAATTTACTGGGTACATTGACTTTGGTTGTGATATAGTAGACTACGGATTCTCATCCTTGTTTCATTGGCTACCAGTAATAGCAATAAACACAATTTTGATGTGTAAAATGTCTGAATTATTTGTTTTGGCATGATTTAATGAAGTTAAGAAATTGGTTTGTGCTGCTACAGAGTGTATGTAATCAAAGGGAGTGTACTGAATTTAATTCTGAAGTGTTTCTCAGCCTTAGATTGCGACCATTTTAATTTTGTTCAATTAAATTCCTCCACCCTTCTTAATCCCTTCACTTTTCAGTTACAAGGTTCCTGTAGACTGATTTATTGATCCATCTGTTCAGCTCTTCCTTTCCACTGCTCCTTTCCCACATGTATCTTTGCTTCTCTCCAAGTTGCCTTTGCCCATGAGGCCAACGTCTTGGTCCCCTGACCAGTTCTTTCCCCGTTTCTTTTGCCAGCAGGCATTGGCATTTTCCTGTTTGGTATAATGTCTTGCCTCTTTTGAAACCACCAATGCCCACATATTTTACTTTTACTCACTGTCCTCGTAATTAAATGCAACCTTTTAGAAATCTGCCTATCTTTTCTGAATTATGTTTGAATGGTAAGACCTTCTGTTAGGATCCTTGCCAATTTCATAAATTATATATATTTGTTGCTTTGATCTTGTTTCGCCAACCGCCTCCATGACTACAAATTAGATTAAATTAACTGAATGGGACAACATGAAAGACTGACAGGAATAACAGCTCTGAAATTGAGATCTGCAGCACACTAGTCTACTTCACCAACTTGTTGCTATTATTGGCTCTCAATAGAATAATCTCGGTGTTGAAGTTCTCCCCTTCATGGCCTAACCCCTCTTGCTTCCTCATGGCTTGTACGTGGTTTGCTCTTTGCGTTCCATTTTTGCCCTTTTGTTGCTGCCAGGTTTGCTTTCTTCCACTCATGGCGATCCTTCCTTCAGCATCATTGTCCTAAGAATTTGAATTCCCTTAGAGTTGCTAAAGCGATTAGAATTTTAGACGCTCCTGGAACTCATCTCTGGGGTCTTATTGCTTGCGTTACCCAGTGTTAAATTGTGTTTGATTATTGCACCTTAGTACGTCTTAAATGTGCTATATAGATGCAAGATATTGCATCCTCATTTCCCACCAATATCCATCTTTGTGGCATTTCTCTTTGCGGCAAGTCGCTCAGGTTTCTGGCCCCTCTAATCGATTATGGTACCCGTAGAAATATAGTCCACACACACGTCGTATGCTTTCTTGTAGTATTTTAATAGCCAGTCCTCTGTCTCTGCTCGCGAGGTTGTCCATCAGCACAGCCTTGTATGAACCATAATTTTCTCCCATCAGATATTATGGGGGATTGTTAACATCCTATACATATTACTGCTGCTCATCTGTTGCTGATTTTATTTGCTTCACTGGCAATCTTGGTGGGACAGATTGTGGTATATTTTTGGATTGGGTTATGGCCCCATTTCCAGATCATTTTGAAAGTGTGCCTGTGTACCATTTTGGTTTCTACTATTTTCAAATTCTTACTATTCCTATATCTCCACTGGACTTGCTATTCTTCTGTTACCCTGACTGGTCTCCCGTGTGTCTTTTGGCTTCTGATGTCCCGGTTCCTTGAATTTAAATCATTTTAAAATTCTTCGTGGCTTCTTCATTTCAGTTACCGAATTGTCTTCATCCCTATATCCTACTCCTAACATTTATTACAACTGCTGTGATTCCTCTCAAGAATTCCTGTTTTACATTTGTAAGAATCTCTTGAAAACCTCACCTCTCCATCACTTCTCCTAACATCTGCCCACACCCGAGTTTGTTCGCTCTGAATGGACATCTGTATTGTTTACTGTTGCTTTTATCTTTTTTTAATTTGCCTCGCTTCCATGTTAAAGATCTTAAATACTAGTTAGCATTTCTTATTCTAGATGCTGAAGGATGGGAAGGCAAAAGCAGAAGTGTGGTCCAAAGTATCTCCAAGAAAAGGTTTCTACTTAACATTTAATATGACTTTCAAATAAATTTGTGCTGCTTCATATTAGTGTAAAAGTCAACATTGAACTCATTGAATTTTTTTTTTTGGTCTTATAGCAGAAACAAGTTTGATGCCTCCAGCAGATAGTGACGGAGAGAGTGATATCTCGGACCGTGTACCTGTACCCAGCTTTCAGAATTCCTTCAGTCAGGCTATGGAAGCAGCCTTCCTCAAGCTTGATAATGTTCCAGTCCCAGAGCTTTGTGCAGGTAGGGGAGCAGGTTGCAAAGTCATCCCAAGTAAGAAGTAGAAGTATGTTAATGATAGACACAAAATGCTGGAGTAACAGCGGTCAGGCAGCATCTCTGGAGAAAAGGAATAGGTAACGTCACCGATTCTACTTCTCCAGAGATGCTGCCTGGCCCGCAGAGTTACTCCAGAATTTTGTCCCTTTATCTACTCAGTAAGGAGAATTAATGACGCAGTTCTGCCTTCCGGTATCACATCTAATAAGCAATCATAAGTGTTTTCAGTGAAGGGTCCTGGATCTAAAAATTTACCGAATGATGTTTAATGTGGATGCTTCTTCCAACATTTTGTTTCTGATTTTCCTATTGCCTTGATTCTAGGCACATCATCACCAATATACATCTGCAGGAAATGAATGTTGCAGGAGAACACTTTCTTTGCATGGAAGTTAGAATAAAATGTTGGGTTGACCTTAAACGTTTCAGTTTAAATGCTATTATTACTGGGATTTTTTTTGTGATATTGATAGGATGAAAAAATGCAATGGATTTGCAATTTTTTTTTTTTAAGGATAGAATTTAAAGGGTGGCACAGTGCTTTACAGCGTCAGACCAGGGTTCATTCCAGGGTGATGTCTTCATGGAGCGAGTACATTCTCCCTGTGACCGCGTGTGTTTTCTCCAGGTGCTCTGGATTTCTCCCACATTCCACAGTCTTACAGATTTGTAGGTTAATTGGCTTCTGTAAATTATCCCTAGTGTGCTGGTGTGTAGGATAGAACTAGTGTACGGGTGATTGCTAGTAGGATTTGGTGGGTCGAAGGGCCTGCTTCTACGCTGTATCACTAAAGTAAACTAAAATTAATTTTCAAGTCTGAAAAATGTAGGAAAACCATGTAAACAATGGACTAGTAATTAAAAGATTGCTCTTCAAATCGGGGAGAATTGTATATAATGCATTGTACAGATGTTGGTACCAGGGCAGTGCTTAATCTGTTAATAGTTTGAAACTGGTTGTATAGGGCATAATTTCTAAAAGTGCAAATGATGGTGAACTGCAAAAGGGAGACTAAAAGGCTTCAGGAGATGAATACAGGCTGGAGGGAGGAATGGACTAGTGACAGATGAAATTTAATGCAAAGTGATGTTGCATTTTGGTAAGAAAGTTGAAAAGCAGAAGGTGCCATTATACAAACAAACTAACATTTAGATTCAACATGCTGAAAGTGGCAGGGCAAGTGGTGAAAGTAATTAATAAAGCTTACAGGGGATCCTGTTCTTTACAATAGAGGCATAAGAGGCACAAGACCAAAGCAGTCACAAACCTTTAACCCAACTGGTTGAGCTTTAACTGGTGTGTTGTTCAAGAAAGAAGTAAAGACAACGGACAAGTTTATGAGAATGATGCCTGGAATATGAGGAGCACCTTTATGTGGAAAATCTGAAGAAACGGGGCTCCATGGAAGTTAAATGGCCTCCTATCCTGTAACCCCTCCGGTTTTGGAATTTGCTTTCATTTGTTGTGGATGTCTGAGTCATAGGGACTTGTGGGGTGGAAACAGGCCCTTCGGCCCAACTTGGCTCATCTCCCTCTAAACCTGTCATTTTCATGTACCTGTCTAAATGTTACTTACACATTGCAATGGTACCTGGCTCAACTACCTCCTCCGGCAGCTCATTCCATACCCCCAACCCCCATTTTGTGGAAAAGTTATCCTTCAGTTTCCTATTAAATCTTTCTCTCCTCACCGTAAACCTACATCCTCTGGTTCTCGATTCCCCTTCATTGGACAAGAGGCTCTGTGCGTATACCCGCTATTCCTCTTATGATTTTGTTCATCTCTATAAGGTCTTGTGTCAATGTTGTTTTCTTCACAGTTGGTGAAATGCTGTAACAAATTGAAACCCTGTTTCTAAAATATACCATTTTATTCTGCTTGGGAATGTTTCATCAAAATATCCAGCAGTTTACAGATGCAATGGAATAATGTTACCACTCAACCAAAGACGTGTATTCGATTCTCTTGAACTGAAATTGTAAGTGGCATGACTATGCAAGCATTTCTAACTCTGTGCTCTTTATTTTTGCAGAAGAGAAGAATGGGAAGAAGAAGAAAAAAAAGAAGAAGCTTCTCTTCAGCACTTCAGTAGTTCATACAAAGTAACGTAGACAGCCATTGCCTGCTTTGCCCATCCAAGCGCCACAGTCAGCCTCTGCCCATATTTACATAAGTTACTGTCTGGGTGAGAGTGTTTTGTTTTTAATTTGCTGCTGTAGTTTCAGATACTCAATCTTGGTTGTTTTATTTTGGTTGTATTTCAAATCCATAAGGGATTGGAAAGGGGATTTTGGTTGAGTGGTTTGTAAATGACTGTTTGCCTCCTGTTTATGATGTATACAAATTTATTACAGTTGTAAATCAAACCCCATAACAAATTCATGCATTCGGATTACTCTGGATTTTTTTTTTAATAAAGAAATCTCCAGTAAAACCCAAGCTTAATCTGCCACGGTGTGTAGAATTTCACTGGAGAATGAAACAATTGCATAGCATTGTTGGCCATTGTAGAAATATTTGGCGTGTAATTTCTTAGCGCATCACAAAATTAGTTGACTGTCCTCTCCCCATTGCCGAACAATATTGCAGTTTTACAAAGTATCCTTCCGCCTGTTTCCAAAGCGCACCTAATTGGTCGTATTCAGAATATAGAATTAGTAGCAGTGAGTTCCTCACCCCGTTCTGTTCGGTGGTAAAACTTAGCGGCTGGACTTCCCCTTTTTGCTTTTGAAGATTTTACTTAGAAAAGTGGTGTATCATTTTAAGAAAGTGGATGCAAAGCGTCTAATGAAGTGTTGTGTTCAGCTTTGTTACTTTTACCCTTCACTTTACTTTAATGCAGCAGCAGAGTAACAGGTACAATAAAAGACTATTGTGCACCATGTTGTGGATTTGTCTTAAACTAAATGGAAGCTTTTGATCAAATGACTGTCCATGCAATTGTAATCTGCTTAACATTTACTGCCACCACAATGAATGACCAGGTTTCTCTCCAACATGATGTAGGAAGGAACTGCAGATGTTGGTTTACACCAAAGAATGCTGGAGTAACTCAGCGGGTCGGGCAGCATCTCTGGAGAAAAGGAATGGGTGATGTTTTGGGTCGAGACCTTTCTTCAGACTGAATCTGAAGAAGGGTCTCGACCCGAAACGTCACCAGTTTCTTCTCCAGAGATGCTGCCTGACCCGTTGAATTACTCCTGCACTTTGTGTCTATCTAATGTACCTCATGATGGGCATATAAGAAACTAGGATTTAATGCTTTATATTCTTTAATATCTAAACTAGCAAGAGACAAGCTAAATACTTCCCCCTACCCCCACTACATCTGCACTCAGCAACTGAACTTAATTAAATATGTGCATTTCTATATATTAAAACAAAATTTGGCTTGGAGATTAAAGTAGTTTTTTCCTAAAGCCAGTATATACATTTTCTCATTGCAATGAGAATTATTTGTTAACATTGGGAGTGAAAGGACAATTTATCTGCTCTAGAATACAGTGCACATTATTGGTCAGACCAGCATTAAAAATTTGTGCTGTAAGCACCTTCATATTTGTCTAGCCATGTCTTATTTAATGGGGAAAGTAGCTAACCCGGTGGATTGTTGCATTCTATGTTGGACCTGACTGTGGCTAATGAAATGAGCATTTCCCCACTGCCAGGCTGTGTCTGACTTCTGATCCATGTCTGGTGCTTTTAGCTGTGGGTCTGTAATGCAATCGTGTTTAAAACATTATAAATTAAAATGTGACTAAATTTGGTGCAAATAATGGAAATGAGTTGCTTTTGATTTGAAATGTATGAAAACAAGATGGGGACGTTTCCTATACTAGGGGTGGACTTTGGACAATTAATTATTTGGTTTGTATTTCATTTTTTACCTTAATGTACATCTGCAATAAACATCCATTTGGTTCCTTCATATTGAATATGTTCTCCAAGTGAACAAATTAAGTGAAAATTCAGTGAATGTTAGAGTGAATATCTGCATGTTAAACTGAAAATGAAAACCATATGGGAATTGCAGAAGCAGAAATACAATATCCACTTTTTTCCAATTTTATTTAGCAAATACAAACTTCCATGCATTCCCAGTAAGAACCTGGGAATCCTTAGCTTGTTGAAGTATTTTGCTAAATAGGACCTGCTGAAAAATAAATTAAGGCTTAGCGCAACTCCCATTAAAACTGTGGGACTCGTGAGCAATGTTGACCATAATTGTATAAAACATAGTTAAGTGTATATGGACACGGGTTTATCCTTGTACATGCAATAGACCAACTGAAACCCAGGGAGGTTAAGAGGACAAGCCGGTACACATCTTGTCGTCAAGAACTGTAGCATTGTAATGATGACTTGGCAGAACAAGTTGTGGGAGATACTGGAAGGGTTTCTCCAAAGGTGTGATGTTATTATTTAGTTAGGGATAAAGTCCGCGCTGACCTACGTTCACCCATACACTGGGGACAGTTCGAACACTGGTCTCTGAAGCTGTAAGGCAGTAATTCTACTGCTGCCTCACTTTGCTTACGATCCGATAGAACTTTATGTATCCCAGGAGGGAAATTGGTCTGCTAACATTCATAAAACACAACAAGATACATGAAACATGAAATTAAAGTGACGAATGGAAAGTTCAGAATTTGGACTTTCATGTAAATTCATGTAAGCAATCATTCCTGAAGCACAGAGATGGCAAGGTCCCGTTCACCAATTAATTGACATTTTGGAGGGTGATGTTGTTGAGGTGATTCTAGCCATTTAGACTTTAGGTCCACAGTTAATGTTGGGAGAGGTGCATGAAATGGGAAGTATGTGGGGAAAGCTTGGCTCCAATGGTTACACTAAGTAGCAAAAACAGCTTTAGGGTTGCGTGAAGAATCGTAGGGAAGCTCGGAAGCCTTCAGAATGTCAGGCCAGAGAGGGTGCTATCAGAAGAGGAACCTTTTATACTAGAGTGTTTTAAAAAGGAGAAGATGTCACGACTGGTCTGAGAGCCAGAGATTAAAGAAAGTGGAGATGGCAGCGGAGCGATTAAAATGTTTGGATTAAATTTGGAGGTTAACAGCTGAGAAATGAAATATTGAGTCTAAGCGATGATGCATATTATGCACCCATCTGGTTCACTTTTTTTCCTTCAGGGAAAGAAAACTTATGATCCTTCGAATGGCTACAGATCGATAGCAATGTAGTTGACTCTTGCCTATGAAATTGCCCAAGCATGTTATCAGTTTCCTCATGCTGCTACAGTAAAGCTGAAGAACTAGATGAAAAAAACATGCATCATCATTGTTGACTGTTACAGCAACATTGCAACCCTGCCCCATCTTGTCAAGTCATTCTTTTGCACAGCTGGGCTTAGATAAACAGTTCCTCAGCTGACTCTAGCAACAGACTGGGATGTACTTGCAAGTTAATACCAGTCAAATGGATGCCAGGCAACTGTGGCAGGGCCTGCATACAATTGCAGACAACAAGCCCAAAGTGGCATCAACCTGTCTTTACCAGTGCTCAGTGCTTTTTAGCCCATTTTTGAACAAGGAAACAAAATTCCAGCTAGGTTTTTCCCATTCCCCTCATTGGCTCTGTCCCACACAACTGTTTCAGAACTCAGGTTTGCTTTCATGAGGGGAAACTGAGTGGCCAGCCTTGTGACAGTCCCTGGATGCATTTAGAAATGATGTGCCAATCAATTGGTTGCGGTTAGACACAAAGTGCTGGAATAACTCAGCAGTAGGACACAATGTTCTGGAATAACTCAGCGGTCAGGCAGCATCTCTGGAGAAAAAAAGATGGGTGACATTTTGGGTTGGAATCCTTCAGACAGGCTGCAGACTTGGCCAACATCTTCAACTTCTCGTTTCCACAGCCTAATGTCGTCATCTACTTCAAGGAAACATCCATCAATCTAGTCTCCAACAAAAGTAACTTGTCTCAATGGCTACCATCCAGTAGTTCCAACATCGAGGAAGTGCTTTGTAAGATTGCTAACTGGTCACAATCTGCACCACTTAACAGGCAATCTAGACAACCTTTTAATTTGTCTACAACATATAGATCTCCAGAGAATGCCATCTCCTTTGCCTTCCATTCACCGTTGATCACCGTTGACACCAAGAGCTCCTATGCTCAAATGCTAATCGTTGACTCGGCTTGGCCTTCAACGTGGTGCAGCTGGTAGAACTGCTGCCTCAGTTTGATCCTGACCTCGGCTGTTGTCTGCGTGCAGTTTGCACGTTCTCTCTGGGTTTCCTTGAGGGGCTCCAGTTTTCTTCCACATCCCAATGATGTGTGGGTTTGTAAGTTAATTGGCCCCTGTAAATTGCCCCTAGTATGAAAATGGAATAACAGAACTAGTGTGAACGGATGATAGACGGTCAGTGTGGACTCGGTTGGATAAAGAGCCTGTTTTCATGCCTTATCGCTAAAACTAAAAAATATTGCATAAGCTCATCTCAACTTGACCTTGCGGTCTCCAACTGGAACTGGCCTCTGGACCAAGTACCAGAGTTAGAATTGGTCATACATTTCCTCCACCCTGACCCTTGTGTTCTACAAGGTTGTGTGCTCAGGTTTACTACCTGTACACCCATAGGGGAAAAAAAGTATAGGTGGTCAAGTATAGTGCCACCTCTTTCTTTAAGTTCATTGACTAGTTCAACATCAAAGGTGAGACAGCATACAAGGAAGAGATCAGAATCCTTGTATCAGGATAGCAAGGTAGCTGTTGGTTGTTGACTTAAGGGAGCGGGGGTGTTGGGTGGAATGAACACAAACATGTCCTTGTCAATGGAGCAAATAGAAAGATGGTTAACATCTTTACATTTCAGTGCTACTAGTAACTTAACCTGATCCTTTCACACTGCAATGATTAAGAAAGGACATCAATGCATTTACTTAAGTATCTGAAAAGATTTGGCATGTATTTTTTTAGTTTAGCGATAGTGTGGAAAAATGCCCTTGGCCCACTGAGTCCACACTGATCATCAATCACATGTTCACACACTAGTTCTACACTCTCTCCTCTCCAGAGATGAGGATGCTCCAGCATTTTGCGTCTATCTTCGGTTTAAACCAGCATCTGCAGTTCCTTCCTACACAGTTCCACACTCCTAGCAGATTTGGTGTTTTTTTATTACAATGGCCAATTAACCTACAAATCATGAGGATTCCCTCAAACTTTTGCCGATGTGCTATAAAGAGTAATATTGAAGGGATGTATCACAGTCGGGTATAACAACTGTGCTGCTCTTGACTGCCTGAATCTGCAAAGTAGTGAACACAACCCAGTCCATCTTCAGTGCATTGACTCACAAAGGCTAGACTTACCATCAAGGATGACTCCACCTTCTGGGCGAAGATACAGGAGTTTTAAAGTCTGGATGAGCAGACTTAACAGTTTCTTCATCACTGCTATCAAACTCCTGAACTAATAATCTCTTTCACACCACATTCCCAGAGGGGCTGCCACACATACTCATTTTATTTTTTTTTCTGCACTATTTCCGATTGCACCATAATCTTGCACCATTGTTGTTTTACATTCATTTCCTGTATTTGATGCTTGTCTCATCATATATATGCTGCACTGTGAGCACCACGGGAACAAAGAATTTAATTGTACCCTGCAGTACGTGACAGTAAACTAATCAGCATAAAAATCTGAATCTGTAACCAGTTTTCAATCATCCAGAAATCATGTAGGAATCTGATTTTTGACCAAGATTTACATAATCGGCCTTTTTTGAGGAATAGTGTGTCTTGTATCCTTTATAACTTACAATGAACACGGAGGAAAAAGTTAACCACCTAGTGGTTGTTGTGGAAATATCAACAAGAGCAAGTTAAAATATGATCTCAATTTAGCAGCTTGCGCAGAATAGCACCTTTGATACTAGAGTCCTCGATTGCCAATCCAAATTGTTCTTGGATTGTGGAAGAACCTTTATCTACAAACCTCTGACAGCAAGGGATCTAAAATCCAACTCTTGCACTGCACCACTGCGTGTAGTTCTAGTATTCATGCAAAAAAAAAAAACATGAAATACAAACCAAAAACATGAATAGACACACAATAGTCAAAAATGACTATGGGTTAAGGGAATTCATAATCTGCTCAAGGAGGCACAGGTAAGGAGTATTGCCATAAAAGTGACTAAACTTACATGGATAAGAATTCTAAACTTGGAGACAACACATGATCTAATGCAGGTGATGGCTGTAGGATTTGTGCTTTAAAAGACAGGAAACTGGTATGAGAGCATTCAATTTGGACAATTGAGAGGTGAAAGATTACTGTCCTGGTCAATGGACTGAGATAGGTGCAAAGCTGGACAATTGTCAAAAAGGCCAGACAGGAAACCGTTGTGGAAGAGAAAATATGGGGTAAATTAAACAAGAAATACAACATTTAAAGTTTGAGCAGTGGAGACAAAGTAATTTATATGTACTAATTGGCTGAATTTGGCACTTCCATTTTTATTTAATAAGGAGTTTTATTTTGGAATTACATCACTCATTTGTAAACTAAATTGAAATTTACACTTGTAATATGTTTAAGAGGTGTAGCAATGTCTTAAAGATAATCTACAAATTCATAACAGAAAATCAGTTTGAGTTCAGTTATGACAAAGAGCATTAAAGAGAAAGGACATGAGTGTACACATTCTCCATGTTAGTCCAGTATACCAAGTGGACTATCAGTAAACTAGTATACTAGTCCAGTATACTAAGTGGACTATCAGAAAAATTAGCAAAGGCTCTTCAATTTCACAATTTATATCCTTACAGTGAAAACTCCAGCATTAGCAAGTTCACGAGAAGGCAGTATAATATCAGCAGTCATTTATATCCATTTAAAAATAATCAGAGATGGCAAACTCACCACAAAATCCTACAAGGTGTAGGTTTCATGCTGTGGCCTCAGCAGCTAATTACTCTGCCATTCGACAGTAACTTTACCATTGCAGGAAAGATTAAGAAATCATTACACTCCTGTGCTCTTCCATCAGCAATAGAAAGCCAAAGCTAGCTTTACATGTTCTTGGATAAGGCTAAGTATTTGAACTGAGTTTAGTTTGTCACGCGTACCGAGGTACAGTGAAAAGCTTTTGTTGCGTGCTGACCAGTCAGTAGAAAGACAATACCTGATTACAATCAAGACATGGATGTGTACAAATACAATGTAATGGGAATAACGTTTAGTACAAGGTAAAGTCCGATCACAGATAGTCCAAGGGTCTCCAATGAGGTAGACAGTAGCTCAGGACTGTTGGTAGGATGGTTCAATTTGTGACAAATGGCAACAAAAGGCAAGCATGAACATGTATGTAATACTGTTTATTGACGTCAATTTACATCGCAAAAATATTGCTGAGTGCTGAACTCGCTGAAGAATTGTTTGTCCCGTTTAGCTAATGCAGCATTTAGCACTTACATTGACTAATTCATGAGATGGCATGATAGCAAAGTTGGGAAGCTGCTTTTCAAACCATTCATAAAACATCAGTGTTCATTGGTTCGGCTGGCAACATAGCCGTACACCTTGATCATGCAGGGGATCTGCACGCAAGCATTCCCTCAATGCAGTTCTTCATTTTTACCCAGTGATAGGATTTCAAAACCCATTTAATCAGTGTCTGCTCCTTCCATCTCTTCATATCCATGATACGATTGATCTTCATTCCATACTTTTAGTGAGCACTGCAGAAGAGACATTTGAACAGATTCTCTCTCCTCTGAAATAAAGTATAAAAATAATTAAAATGCCCGTTTGAAAGGCCAAAGGTGTACTTTCAAACATTAACTATCCGTTCGAGTGATATAATTAAATCTTCCTGCCTAGCCTTGTTTTCTGCTGCACTGGAGTACAGACTTTCTGCCAACATGCCTGTAACAATACAGCAATTTTGACCTTCATAAGTTCCAAGAGCAAAATTCTTCCATTCGGCCCATCAAGTCTATTCCGCCATCCAATCATGGCTGATCTATCTTTCCCTCTCAACCCCATTCTCCTGCCTTCTCCCCGTAACCTCCAACACATCTTTGGAGTTATCAGCGCAAAACCTTATGTTAACTTCACTCAATGCTTAAGGGACCCAACCAATTTCTTAGCCCTAATGCTCGCATTGAACTAAATTATAGCAAGTTATTTAATTTACTTTGTCTTAATGCTGTTCAGGTATAACCTATCAGTGGAAAACCCATAAAGAGATCGCGGGCATTCAACAGCAGTTTAAAAACGAGTCATTTAGCAGCTGCTTGAAACTAAAAGGAATGGAAGAGCAAAATGTCCTCACTTTTGGTTTTGCAGTCCCTCAGCAGCAGTACCAATTGCCTGCGGTTATACTGGATCAGGAACTTCTGGCAGCTTCGAATTGTACCTCAGGGACGGAGAAAAAAACTCATGGTTATTATTGTTGTGTTATAAGTCAATGCACTAAACCCACGGGTGGAATTGCGTACATATTTGCGTAACCAAATACATTTGTTGAAAAATCGATTCATGTTTGACACACTTACTAGGCTGGACAGGGCACAATACAGCAGTCAGCACAAATGGTTACTATCTCATGGGTTCTAAATGGGGCTTGAATATGCCTGCTCACTGAGCATTGAAAGTTGCAAGAGTCAGTTTACTTCATCTCTATCTCTGCAGCCCAATAGCATAGCTTGTAGAGCTGCTGCCTCACAGCGCCAGAGACCCGGGTTCGATCCTGACCTCTGCTGCTGTCTGAACAGAGTTTGCACGTTCTCCCTGTGACTGCACGAGTTTTCTCTGAGTGCTCTGGCTTCCTCCCACATCCCAGGAACTTGTGGATTTCTAGATTAACAGGTCTCTGTAAATTGTAAAGTGTGCAGGGAGTGGATGTGAAAGTGGGAAAACATGGAACTAAAATTAATGTGCTGGTCAGCATGGAAATGATGAGGGCTTACATTTCATATTACAGCTGGAAACATCAACTGTTAAAGCCCACAAAAGTTTGCCTTTAAGCATTTTACCAATCAATCCCGTTAGCGACTACAGTTTGAGAAATTAGAGACCAGAAAACTACTACAAATAGTAAATAAAAGCTACTGGTGGTGGAATAACTATTGGCCGGGACTGGGACACATGACAATAAACTCTCTTGAACTCTCAAACTCTCCTTCGAAGATACGTTATGATTTTTTTGTTGCCTACCCGAGGGGATACAACATTGTTCTAACTCTGCTTTTTCCCTCCCCCCTCCCTCTCCACAAGCAACATCACTCTCCCTTACTAATGGGGCCCACTTTGAGTTTTAGAAAAACTCCAACGTACAATTTTCTTATCCCGGAGGCAGGAGTGCTACACTGAACCAAGACCAAAATGGAGTTGACAAGAGAGTTTTCCCAATCATCCCTGAAACAAACTGCACGTTAGGATGTTAGAACACCTGGCAGCAAAAGGCCATTGAAGCCAATGGCAACAATTACACAAATGGTAACAATGGGGAAATTATGCAAAGTCAGGATGAGAGACAAGATGAGAATCGCTACAGAAGATGCAGAAGTTAGCAACTGATGTGCATCTCCTCAGGCTTGATTAACCAATTCTGTATCGGAATTTACAGCATTTTTACCTGCCACGTGTAAAGTGTTGAAAAAGCATGGGAACTTTTGGTTCTTGGTTTCAAGGAAGGTGATGAACAGCAGCGTTGTAGATAGAATCCTGTAGAAGTCTTTTTGGCACCTTATTAAGACGATCCCTGTGTAGGCATTTAGGTATGTGACTGGGAGTAGGAGAGAAATAAAACATTAAATCATCAGTGTACAACAACAATGGAAATCTGACAATCATATATTTTCTTTCTCTAGGGTACAAGGAAGTATAATTATCATCAATAATCCATTGTAAAATGCTTACAATTAATTTTTTTTAAAGCTGAATAACAATAATGTAATAATCTAAATTAGCAAGTTGTACATGAGATCAGACGGGAAGCTATTCAGCCAAGATGGCAATATGGAGAAAGCTTCCCATTTGACCCATAGCCTTGGAAAACAAAAGCAACAATTAAAGACTTGTCCCACCCTGGTCATTCCTCCTCTCTGCTCCCAATCAACAGAAAGCACAGAAGCTTTTAATCGCACACCACCAGACTCAGAAACAGCTTCTTCCCTTCTTATCAGGTGTCAGAAGGGTCCTTAAGCTGGGGTACTGTCCAATTCACGCTACCCCGTTGCGGACATTGGACTTTATCCCTGGAACTTTTGCGCGATAATGCTGAGAACTATATTCTGCATTCTGTATCTTTTCTTTAACTCTACCCATAGTACTGAACTTCAGCTCGATTGTATCAATGCATAGTATTATCTGATTTGATAAGCTAGCAAGCTTTTCACTGTACATCAGTACACATGATAACCATTAACCTAAACCTAGTCCAGTCTCTGGTTTATTTAACACTTCCATTACCAACCTTCTAAACGTAAAGAGCAACAGCCGATCCCAAAGTCACCATGCATTTGACTGATTGCATTCCTGACATTTCGATTGACGCTTCCGACATCGATATGCTGCCGATATTGTGGTTTCTCAAACACTATCTCGCACAGAAGGTACCTGAACATGGAGAAATTGCACAGATGTGATTAGTATTTTCTCTGTACCATAATGACACAACCTTCATGCTTGGCATTACCAGTTCAATCTGTGCCCCCAGATTAAATCATCTCACCACTGGTATAGAAAGAACGTCTTATCTAACAATCATTGCTCATCCCAACCACAAATATTTTGAGATGTTGAACCCACAGTGACACGATTACTTGTATAATTCGTTAATCAAGCAATGATTATTATTCACTAAATTATTAAAGTGTTATAGATTTCCCAACAGCTTTCACTGAAATTAGGCCTCTGACTGGCAAACACATAGCAGATATTCCATGAAGTAACTGCTTAATCCAGATGTTCAAATAAGGCTGATGGCATGAGGCAGATTGATTCCCCTGCAACCAGTCAATGCAGGCCACAGTGCTACATTGCAACTTGTCCTGGATATTGCAAAATCTGGAGGAAACCCTTTCATTCAATCTGTTGAACTCACTATTATTAAGGAAATATACTTATTATCATGCCTGCCATCCATGGCAGATAATGAAGGCAACCAAAGTGCACTTTCATTCCATGAAACTCAGTGTAGCCTTAACTACACATGATAGCATTTGTGAATAAAGGCTGCTGTTATAAGAGACAAAGATAGGCTAGGGGATAGTCAACATTTTCTACCCCACAATAGTGGAATCAAAAACAAGAGGGCATAGGTTTAAAGTTAGTAAGAAGTTTTAAAAAGGGTTGGGTGGAAAGTATTTGTTTTATACAAACACACATTGATGTGTGGAATTGGCTATTAGAAGAGTGGTGGAGTCAGGTATAATCGGTACATTTAACAGTCAAGGTAGACACACAGGTTGAAGTAACTCAGCGGGACAGGCAGCATCTCTGGAGAGGAGAGAGTATTGAAGCAATAGGTGATGTTTTGGGTCGAGATCTTACTGTGTCGACCCAAAACGTCACCTATTTCTTTTCTCCAGAGATGCTGTCTGACTCCAGCTTCTTGTATCTATGTTTGGTTTGCAGTTCCTTCCAACACACATATTGAATGTAGAATCTGTGTAGGAAAGAACTGCAGATGCTGCTTTACACCGGAGATAGACACACAACGCTGGAGTAACTCAGTGGCTCGGGCAGCATCTGTGGAGAGAAGGAATGGGTGACGTTTCAGGTCGAGACCCTTCTTCCGACGAAGGATCTTGACCCGAAACGTCACCCGTTCCTTCTCTCCGCAGATGCCGCCCGAGCCACTGAGTTACTCCAGCGTTGTGTGTCTATCTCCGGTGTAAAGCAGCATCTGCGGTTCGGGTTAAGGCGCCGAGGGAAAGGTGCGGCGGTTATTGCGTACAGTTTTGGTCTCCTAATCTGAGGAAAGACATTCTTGCCATTGAGGGAGTACAGAGAAGGTTCACCAGGCTGATTCCTGGAATGTCAGGACTTTCATATGAAGAAAGACAAGATAGACTCGGTTTGTACTCGCTAGAATTTAGATGATTGAGGGGGGATCTTATAGGAACTTACAAAATTCTTAAGGGGTTGGACAGGCTAGATGCAGGAAGATTGTTCCAGATGTTGGGGAAGTCCAGAACAAGGGGTCACAGTTTAAGGATAAGGGGGAAATCCTTTAGGACCGAGATGAGGAAAACATTTTTCACACAGAGAGTGGTGAATCTGTGGAATTCTCTGCCACAGAGGGTAGTCGAGGCCAGTTCATTGGCTATATTTAAGAGGGAGTTAGATGTGGCCCTTGTGGCTAAGGGGATCAGAGGGTATGGAGAGAAGGCAGGTACGGGATACTGAGTTGGATGATGCCATGATCATATTGAATGGCGGTGCAGGCTCGAAGGGCCGAATGGCCTACTCCTGCACCTATTTTCTATGTTACCTGGACTTGAAGCGGACCATTCCTCGCTCCCTCGCTCCACCCTCGCCGCGACCACCCTCGCTGACCGACAGCGCAGACGACCAATCATAACGACCGTCTCAGCCCCGCCTTGGGTCTCTGCGCCAATGGACTTGCGGCGGGGACGGGACCTCTGACGTTACTTCCGGGTGTGGCGGAAATGGCGGCGGTGAGTTCCCTTCGACCTGTGACCTTACTTCCGGGTGTGACGGTGGCCGTTGCTGGCAAAGATCTTATAGCGGAGCTTGCGAAAGGATCAAGAAGGAACTGCAGATGCTGGAAGATCAAAGGTACATAAAAATGCTGGAGAAACTCAGCGGGTGCAGCAGCATCTATGGAGCGAAGGAATTTCCGGGTGTGGCGGCGGCCGTTGCTTCCGGGTGTGGCGGAAGTGGCGGCGGCGGCCGTTGCTAGGGAACGGTGAGTTCCCTTCGTCCTTCGTTTCGTTGCCTTTTATTGTTTGGTGGCCACAATTAACAACTCGTAACTATTCATTAAATGCTATTTGGAATTGTTCAGTGCACGTCTAGTTTCGCCAGCAAACTGGTCTTGCACAACTTGGGTAGGGAGCTCTCCAAACGCTAACTCCATGCCCCAATAGATACAAAATGCTGGAGTAACCTGCTGAGTTTATGCATTTCATACTTTTCAGCATGAGGACCACATTATATATTTGGCACATTTTTTGCGGGCCGTACACACACTTCCACACACACTCACACTCACGCTCACGCTCACGCACACGCCCACCCACACCCACTCACACACCCACTCCCACACATACTCACACTCACACACCCACTCCCACACCCACTCACACACCCACTCCCACACACACTTCCACACACACCTACACCAACTCACACACCTACCCACTCATTCACTAGGGCGGCTGTCGCCAATCTTCACAATCTCCTCGATGCCATCGTCGGTAAGCTGTCAGCAGCTGCACACAAACCGTCAACCAAAGATTATAGAGTATCTTTGCCCTCAACTTGATAGCCTACGGCAAACTGACGCGTAAATTCACGCGCCACCACAGAACCCGCTAAATACCCGCTGCACGGAATGTGTTAAGAGCTTGCTGCGGGCCGGATAAAATCTCGTGGGGGGCGGGATGTGGCCCGCGGGCCATAGTTTGGAGACCCCTGGTGTAGATCAACATCTGCAGTTCATTCCTGCACATTTCATCTAGCTCCGTGTGTCAGATATGAAGAATCAATAGTGTTCAATTGTCATCTCCATCTATGAATGAATGATACTTTATTGTCACAGTGAAATTCTTTGTTTTGCATATCCAAGGTATAGGGTGATTTCACCAAATGTCAAATGAGCGTAGATCCCCCCCTCACGTGACCGAAAATTTTAACTGGAGGACATATCTCAGGTCCAAAATATCGGGAATTATCGCGTTTGCTCGCTGAATTTCATCAAAAGTAAGTTAATAATTCCTTACTTTTGATGAAATTCAGCGAGCAAACGTGATAATTCCCGATATTCCCTGTAAATCACCACGGCAATTGTCAGCTGTTCACTTCCGCTGTTTTCTACCTTCAGTTCCCTCTTGTAATTACCTTACTTTCTATCTTTTTTTTTTGCCTGACAATTTAGGTCGCTGTGCTTCACGGTCACCCCGACTAGCACAGAAAATTTCAGCTCAAAAATCGGCCGTTTTCCATGTTTTTAACGGGTGGGAAAGTGCGTGTTTCCCCATTCACTAACATGTACCGAACTGAGATATGTCCTCCAGTTAAAATTTTCGGTCACGTGAGGGGGGATCTACGCTCATTTGACCTTTGGTGAAATCACCCTATACAAAGAGCTGCCAAATAAAGGGCGGCAACAAAGTTATAAAGTATCCCGCGTCAGGCCATCCTTTGTTCTCCCATTCACCCCCACAAAGGTCTTCCTCGGTTCGTGGTAGCGCGTCCATCATTTGACGCCTCGACCGCTGCTGCCCTCAAATGGAATTCTTACTTCCTGCAGCATTACATGCCCGTAAACACATGAATATATAATAAATGGAGGAAAAAAATCGATAAATTAATAACCACAACACTGGAGTTCTTAGTTCAACCGATGCCATCACAAGGTTCATAGTTTAGAGATACAGTGTCATGACACTTGGAAAGAGAGGGGAAGACTCCTGCCCAAGCGGAGACAGGGAAAGTTCCAGCTCACATGGGTCTGGAGTCTGGCCTTGACGCCATTCATTCATAGAAACATAGAAAATAGGTGCAGGAGTAGGCTATTCGGCCCTTTGAGCAGGCAAAATTCTGGACATCCCCCAAACAAGGTTCTGGACCCCCAAACATCAGGAACATTTTTCCTGCATCTAAAAGCATTGGTTTGGTTTGATGCATTGCCAGCTCTCTCAAGTGACACTTGACACTTTCCCTCCACTCCCCCAGTCTCCATCCACTGTTCAAATGTAATGGCATTCTATTACTGTTCAACAGCATGATTGATTTTGATTATTTTTTTTATGTTACTTGGCAACCCTGATTATAATGTAAGAGTTTAAAATAATTTAATGTTACATTAAGTCCCAATATTATTGTGTTAAATGTATTCATACATAGCACAGGAAATAATGAAACTTTTATTGCAGATTTCAGTCAGTAAAAATTATAGTTTAATAACATTTTACATTATTGTTATTTTTCATAATTATTGAGCTGTATCTAATTTTCCTCACGCTCAGGAACAGTCATTAAAGATTTGAAACCTCATGAATAATAGTTAATGTGTTTGGTTACTGGAGATAATAGAAGCAGGCGGAGGACATTTAGCGGGTGTCGGAGCTGTGGGGAGAAGCAGGAGAGGAAAAGATAGATCAGCCATGATTGAATGGCAGAATAGACTTGATGGGCCGAATGGCCTAATTCTGCTCCTAGAACTTGTGAACTCACTCATGCACTGACAATACTTTTTTTTTGCATTGCCTCCATAACCATTTCATTCCTTATCAAAAATCTGTTCTTTTATCTTAAATGTGTTTGGTAGAAAGAATAAAGGTGAGTTGTACGGACATAAAGTTCACTGCATATAGGCGCGATAGAGGCAGGAACCATTATCATGTTTAAGAAGTACTTGAATGATCAATTGCTGTTAATCTACAGAGAAATGGCATGGAGTTACCCTTTCACATTGGCTGGCATGGACACATTGGACCGAATGGTCTCTAGGTATGTTGTGAATATGTGTGTGGGGTTGCATGTCAGTTCCTGCACTTCTCAATTTGAATCTATTTGTTTTAGAGATAGAGCACAGAAACAGGCCCTTCGGCTCACCGGTTCCACGCCGACCAGCGATCCCTGTAAACTAGCAATTTCCTACACACTAGGGACAATTTACAATTTTTAGCAAAGACATTTAACCAACAAACCTGTGCATCTTTGGAGCATGGGAGGAAACCAGAGCACCTGGAGAAAACCCACGTGGTCACAGGTAGAACGTACAAACTCCGTACAGGCAGTACCCGCAGTCAGCATCGAACCCTGGTCACTGACGCTTTAAGGCAGCAACTCTACCGCTGCGCCACCGTGCTAGCGTTCAGCCCCTACATTTATATATATTGTATTAGGAATGAGGAGACTTTTTTTCTTCGCAAGCTGACAATATCGAGAGTGTGCAGACACAAAATGCTGGAGTAACTCAGCGGGTGAGGCAGCATTTTTTGGAGAGAAGGAATGGGTGATGTTTGGGTCACGATGGGCCTTTGAGACCCTTGGGTCTCGACCCGAAACGTCACTCATTCCCTCTCTCCATAGATGCTGCCTCACCCGCTGAGTTACTCCAGCATTTTGTGCCTACCTTCGATTTTACCAGCACCTGCAGTTCTTTCTTAAACAATATTGAGAGTGGGTATGTGGGTGTGTGTGTGTTTGAATAGTGAAGATTTCCTCACTTTAAACTACACTGACTTATCCAGCGATGACACTCGATGGCTCCAGTAATCCTGAATGAGACGATGACAACCATAAGATGGCGCTGCAGCAGGAAGAAGCGCCTACAGTAAATACCAAAGATTATAGAGCAAAAGGCTTGTGGATGATTCAACTGTGAGGTGGCAGGGGTGGTTTAATGCCTTTCAGTAGTCAACTGATCAACAATGTGATTAATGCAGTGAGAGAAAAGAATATTGGGTAGCATGTGGCTGAGCCACTTTGGTCTCGAACCTTCGTTTGTCGAGCTCGAGACCTCGCATGAACTGGCGTGATCTGGGCCAACCAACTAACGCCGATCTGGGTGGTCAGGTGGCGGGGTGCAGCAGATGACAGCAAAGATACTAGAGGAGCATCTTTGGATGACAGAGCTAGACTTCACTTGGCAGCCATCACTTTTGTACTAATATTAAACTGTGTTTAAACATTAAATGAGTGTTTGTACAACATGCGAACCTCTTCAAGCCCTCCTTAAAGGGTCAGATGAACATCGACGGTTAGGAGGTTGTGCCTCCTCAACAAATACCACCTTCCGCAGAGAATGACAGATGCATTATCCTCTGCAAGCTTACAAATCTCTCTCCATTTGCCTACCGGTTGCAGTAAATTGTTTAGTTTCTTAGTTCCTTTCTTTCATTACCTCCTTCATTCCTTGTTCGTCCTTTATTTTTTCATTGTATTTGGAAATATAGAAAAATAGGTGTAGGAGTAGGCCATTCGGCCCTTCGAGCCATTCAATATAATCATGGCTGATCATCTAAAACCAGTACCCCCACCCCCCGTTCCTGTTTTTTCCTCATATCCCTTGATTCCTTTAGTCCCCAAGAGCTAAATCTAACTCTCTCTTGAAAGCATCCAGCAAATTAGCCTCCACTGCCTTCTGTGGCAGAGAATTTCACAGATCTACTTGGACAGTAAGCAAATTACAGATTTTGGGGAATTGGGTGACAAATGGGCCTCAAGGTGTTTATTGAGTCAAAACACTGAATGGCAGTGGTCGTTTGGGATACTCCTGATTTTGTTGGTCCTCTAAGATAGACACAAAATACTGGAGTAACACAGCGGGCGGGACAGGCAGCATCTCTGGAGAGAAGGAATGGGTGACGTTTCGGGTCGAGACCCTTCTTCAGACCGATGTACTAACAGACTTTGTTGGTCCTCTAGTTTGAACACAAGATACGATCGTCAGAAAAAGGACACGCAATGCCTCCAGCCCGCCCTGCCATTCGACAAGATGGCCACTGATCTGACATTGGCCTCACCTCCACTTTCTTGCATGAAGGATCTTCAACCTGAAATACTAACTGTTTCTCACTGCCCACAGACACTGCATAACCCAGTGAGTTCTTGCAGTTTTTTTTGATTTTATTTATCTCCAGCATATGCAGATTTTAATTAAATTTTCACTTTACTGCATTTCCATGTAACTTGAGGCTCTCATATTAAAAAAAAATCTGTTTATCTCAGTTGGGCATATGTATATATATCCAGTAATTCACTATTCTTCATGGTAATATTCTCTAATTTCATCTCTGAATGTCTCCATTTTTTAAATTAGCTTTTCCCATATCTGCTTTAGAATTTTTCATTTAGTGGTCTGTTTTTCCCTAAACCTGTACCTTCAATGTTTCAAGGATTTATTTTATCTCAATCTTCGTTTGAAGTATTTGTTGCTCTAGAATTCACATTCCACTTGTATAAACTCACGTTGATGCAAGACCTTTGCACACATGCTGGTTCCAGAGCTGACGGCTTTAATAATGCTGCGATTTACATGAAGCATGAAATTTAGCCAAAGGGCATAATTAAAATTGACTTTCAATTTAATTCGCCACAAAGCATACATATGCAAATTGAAACCAGTAAAAAATGTTTTTAAAGCAATTGATTAATATGCATAGGCAATATGTCAAAAGTATCAATTTGATGAAAATAGGAATGCATTCATTGCCGAAATACTCAATATTTATAATTTAAAAAGTTGCAGCTTTTCATTATATACTAACTGACCACCAATAAGAGTGTAAAGAATTTGTATTTGTTATATGTATCAGATATCAAACGGAACAACGAAATTCTTACCTGCAGTTGCTTTACAAGCACGTTTGGCAGGATAGTCACATTAGATGTTTAAGAAGGAACTGCAGATGCTGGAAAATCAAAGGTACACAAAAATACTGGAGAAACTCAGCGGGTTCAGCAGCATCTATGGAGCGAAGGAAATAGGTAACGTTTTGGGCCGAAACCCTTCAGGGTTTCGGCCCGAAACGTTGCATATTTCCTATGCCCTGAAGGGTATCGGCCCGAACCGTTGCCTATTTCCTTCGCTCCATAGATGCTGTTGCACCCGCTGAGTTTCTCCAGCATTTTTGTGTACCTTAGTCACATTAGATGTTGAGAAGCACTTAAAATCTAATGGTCACTCAGAGCTTTTTCTTTTAACAGTTAATTTTCTAATAACTGAATGTTTGAAGGATTGAAGCAAGAATTTTCAAAGAATGGCCCCGAGTAAATTATTGAAAGTACTTTTTAATCACTGATTTGTTCTACTTGAATGTTATTGCTTGGAAATTAGTAAATTAAAATATCCACATTTGTTCACATTGGCAGTCTGCAATATGCGGAAACAACTGGTGATATTGAATTCACGTTTTCAAAAACATTCATACCAATACTATTCCTTTGGACACAAAATGCTGGAGTAACACAGACAGGACAGGCAGCATCTCTGGAGAGAAGGAATGGGTGACGTTTCAGACTGAAGGAGGGTCTTGACCCAAAACGTCACCCATTCCTTCTCTTCAGAGATGCTGCCTGTCCGGCTGAGTTACTCCAGCATTTTGTGTCTATCTTTGATTTAAATCTGCAGTTCTTTCCTACACTATTCGTTTGGACACCCCTGAAACCTCCAATTTGTTCTTAAAATATTTTTTGTATGAGTTTACCTGTATCTAAGTCACAGCAGTGATGGTATTTCAATGCTTCAAGAGGTGCGAAATGCAGGTATGTTGTTAGGATTAGAATGGTGATGCTTAAATGCAAATCCCTTCTCATTCTTTAATATTGATCGAATAGCCGTGTAGACTCGTTGAGCTGAATGACCTCATTCTGCTCCTATGACTTAATATAAATGATTGTCCTATTTTTCCAACAGTGAGATAGGATGTTTGATATCTACCTGTTCTTGCCTGGGTTTCCATATTACAACCACTGTCTGTATGACCTAAACCTAAACAGTCTTGATTGTTCCAGAGACTGGTAGTGAGTGCTGTGAGTTTCACTGTGTTTCGGTTTTTGCATCCATTGAATCGTGAAGGTTTTATTAAAATCTCAGGCAAGTGATCTCCCCTGTAATCTGTTGGTCTGTACTAGTGCCCTCAGCATGTGATGTGAGGAGAGAGGAATGCCATGTAATAAATTTACTGCTGCCATCAGGTCATAAGGAATAGGAGTAGAATTAGGCCATTCGGCCCATCAAGTCTACTCCGCCATTCAATCATGGCTGATCTATCCCTCCCTCCTAACCCCAATATACTGCATTCTCCCCATAACCTCTGATACCCGTACTAAATCAAGGATCTATCGCTGACTTAAATATATCCACTGACCTGGCCTCCACAGCGTTCTGTGGCAAAGAATTCCACAGATTCACCACCCTCTGGCTAAAGAAATGTCTCCTCATCTCCTTCCTAAAAGAAAGTCCTTTAATTCTGAAGCTATGATGACCTCTAGTCCTAGACTCTCCCATGAGTGGAAACATCCTCTCCACATCCACTCTATCCAAACCTTTCACTATTCTGTATGTTGCAATGAGGTCCCCCCTCATTCTTATGAACTCCAGCGAGTACATGCCCAGTGCTAACAAACGCTCATCATAGGTCAACCTACTCATTCCTGGTGAGCTTGGATGCGGCAACTGTCAGTGTCGTGAGAAAAGAGACATTTGAAGAGATGAATCATGTGCACCAGAACCAGTGAGGGGCAGGAAACTGCCCACGATCACTGCAGGCACCGCAAGTAACAGGCCTCTCAGTCAAAGCAGCTTTTCGAGTTTCAGTGTAATTGGTACATGTGACAATAAACTGATCTTTGAACCTTTCATGTCTTTTTCAGCCTTTAGTAGTCCTTACCATTGAGACCTATCACACATAAAATCACGCATTATTTTTTATTACTGGCTCACCTTCTACTCGTTTAGTTTAGTTTTTTTGTTCAGTTTAGAGATACAGGCTACTTTAGGAAAGGCCCTTCGGCCCACCGAGTCCATGCCTACGATCACCCCGAATACACTAGCACTGTCCTACACACACTAGGGATAATTTACAATTTTATCGAAACCAATTAATCTACAAACCTGTAGGTCTTTGGTGTGTGAGAGGAAACCGGAGCACCCGGAGAAAGCCCACGCAGTCAGAGAGGGAACGTGCAAACTCCGTACAGACGGCACCAGTGGCCAGGATCGAACCCGGGTCTCTTGGCGCTGTGAGGCAGCAACTTTACCGTCATGTCACCTTGCCGCCTCTTTATTTGGCTCCGTGTGGAGTAGAGTCAGGCTGGCTCATCTTGAACGCTGACTGTGTAGCTAACACGGAGAAGCTGTTCCTTGATTTGCAACCATCCCTGACCTAGGGTCTCTGCGGTGAAGGATCTGTTATAGATCGAGATGGTGCTTGAGTCAAGGCTGCATGAGAGCTGCATGGATCAACTGTGAAAGATTTAGCACAGAGATTGTGCTAATCACTCCCTTGTCTTTGTTTACTTGCTTTGTAATATTTTATGCACATTCATTTCCTTCACGCATCTCCTCATTTACTTGATGTAAATGTTCTAATGTTCTCATCTAAAATAAGCAGTTGCTTAGTTTTTCTTTAGTTTAGAGATACAGCGCGGAAGCAGGCCCTTCAGCCCACCGGGTCCGCGCTGGCCAGCGATCCCTGCACATTAACACCATCCTACACACACCAGGGACTATTTTTACATTTACCAAGCCTATTAACCTACAAACCTGTACGTCTTTGGAGTGTGGGAGGAAACCGAAGAACTCAGAGAAAATCCACGCAGGTCACGGGGAGAAGATACATACTCCACACAGACAGCATCCATAGTCGGGATCTCAACTCGGGTCTCCGGCGCTGCATTCGCTGTAAGGCAGCAACTCTACCGCTGTGCCACCATGACAGCCCTGTATCCTTCTTTTAGTTGTAGCATTGTGCATGGATGTACACAGTTCCTCTAGATATTCTTGCCCAGAGTAGGTGAATCGAGGACCAAAGGACATAGGTTTTAGGTGAAGAGGAAAAGATTTAATAGGACTCACTCTGAGGGGTAACTTTTTCACACAAAGGGTGGTGGATGTATGGAACAAGCTGCCAGAGGAGATAGTTGAGGCAGTGACTACCCTAACATTTAAGAAACAGTTAGACATTTGGTTAAGAAGGTTCAATGGTTGGGTATTAATGGTGGAGTAGCAAGATGGATTCAACAGTGGCTGAATGGGAGATGCCAGAGAGTAATGGTGGATGGTTGTTTGTCAGGTTGGAGGCCAGTGACGAGTGGGGTGCCACAGGGATCTGTGTTGGGTCCACTGTTGTTTGTCATGTACATCAATGATCTGGATGATGGTGTGGTAAATTGGATTAGTAAGTATGCAGATGATACTAAGATAGGTGGGGTGGCGGGTAATGAAGTAGAGTTTCAAAGTCTACAGAGAGATTTATGCCAGTTGGAAGAGTGGGCTGAAAGATGGCAGATGGAGTTTAATGCTGATAAGTGTGAGGTGCTACATCTTGGCAGGACAAATCAAAATAGGACGTACATGGTAAATGGTAGGGAATTGAAGAATGTAGGTGAACAGAGGGATCTGGGAATAACTGTGCGCAGTTCCCTGAAAGTGGAATCTCATGTAGATAGGGTGGTAAAGAAGCTTTTGGTGTGCTGGCCTTTATAAATCAGAGCATTGAGTATAGAAGTTGGGATGTAATGTTAAAATTGTACAAGGCATTGGTGAGGCCAATTCTGGAGTATGGTGTACAATTTTGGTCGCCTAATTATAGGAAGGATGTCAACAAAATAGAGAGAGTACAGAGGAGATTTACTAGAATGTTGCCTGGGTTTCAGCAACTAAGTTACAGAGAAAGGTTGAACAAGTTAGGGCTTTATTCTTTGGAGCGCAGAAGGTTAAGGGGGGACTTGATAGAGGTTTTTAAAATGATGAGAGGGATAGACAGAGTTGACGTGGAAAAGCTTTTCCCACTGAGAGTAGGGAAGATTCAAACAAAGGGACATGACATGAGAATTAAGGGACTGAAGTTTAGGGGTAACATGAGGGGGAACTTCTTTACTCAGAGAGTGGTAGCTGTGTGGATGAGCTTCCAGTGAAGGTGGTGGAGGCAGGTTCGTTTTTATAATTTAAAAATAAATTGGATAGTTATATGGATGGGAAGGGAATGGAGGGTTATGGTCTGAGCGCAGGTATATGGGACTAGGGGAGATTATGTGTTCGGCAAGGACTAGAAGGGTCGAGATGGCCTGTTTCCATGCTGTAATTGTTATATGGTTATATGGTTATTTGCATGGATAGACAGAAAAGCTGGAGTAACTCAACGGGTTAGGCATCTCTGGAGAGAAGGAATGGGTGACGTTTCGGGTCGAGACCCTTCTTCAGAGTGGTCACAGCAAAGGTCTGAAGAAGGGTCTCGACCCGAAACATCACCCATCCCTTCTCTCCAGAGATGTTGCCTGTCCCGCTGAGTTACTCCAGCTTTTTGTGTCTATCTACGGAGTAAACCAGCATCTGCAGTTCCCTCCTACACATTCCAGGTTCCCACATTAAGCTTCTGATGCATGGACAACAGAAGTTGCTGCCAAATTTACTCTGTATTAACGGTGAATGGTGACAGCCTCACGCTGATTATTGCAGCGAAACCCACACCCATCACAGTGGTGTTAACTTTCTTGCAATTTATAGATAATAAGAAGAAGAAATTGCAATTATAGTGCTGAAATGGTTGGTAATTACATTAGTGTTTCTTTCTTGTTCGCCTGCAGTGCAAAATGTAGTTTAATTTTGTAATTAACAGGGAAGGTTATATGCCGTGCAATTAGAAGTATTTACATTGTAATTGGCTGTTGATTGTGAACAATGATAAGTACTGAATGCAACCTTATCATTGTTTATGTCTGCCATTTATAAACCTCACAGTACTACAGCTCTTTTTGTTTTTAATTTACACTCTTCACCTCCGGTGGGAGTTTTTACGAGTTGTGCTCTATTTGGTTAGATCTGAGTCTGAAGGATTCTAGAGACATAGTTCTGGGATAAATGTTGCACCGTAGAAGATATGGTATGATAGCACTTTATTTATCCCAGGAGGGAAATTGAACTGCCATCAGTCATAAAACACAAGATACATGAAAAATTAAATTAAAATGACGAGTGGAAAGGATTGGGGATGTGCAAAGATTTGGGGTGTGGGTCGGGGGGAGTCAGTCTACCCCACGACAGAAGGGGGAGGAGTTGTACAGTTTGATAGCCATAGGGAAGAAGGATCTCCTGTGGCTTTATGTCCTGCATCTTGGTGGAACTAGACTGTTGCTGAAGGTGCTCCTCAGGTTGACCAGTGTGTCATGCAGGGGGTGATGAGCTGTATTGTCCAGGATGCTCCACAGTTGGAGGAGCATCCTCCCCTCCAAGACCACCTCCCATGAATGCAACGCCGCCCCCAGGACGGAGCCAGCCTTCCTGATGAGTTTGTTGATCCTATTGGCGTCCGCGGCCTTCGCCCTGCTGCCCCAACACACGGCAGCGAGGAAGATAGCACCGGCTGCCACCGATTGGTAGAACTTTGAAGGAGCAGAACCTTCTCAAACAGTACGGCCGGCTCTGTCCCTTCTTGTACAGGGCCTCAGCGTTCCTGGACCAGCCCAGTTTACTGTCCAGGTACACTCCAAGGTATTTGTACTTGGAAAGGAGGGAAAGATAGATCAGCCATGATTGAATGGTGGAGTAGACTTGATGGGACACATCGCCCAATTCTGCTCCTATAACTTATGAACAGAAGGAGGATTTTTCTGGCCGGTTTGGCTGAGTAAATGTATGCATAGTCTCCTCAGGTGGGGAGGATTTAAAGGCCTATTCCAGAGTTCCACCCTTGATTTGGTTGAGTTTATTGTCCGTGAAAAGCTTATGTTGGGTGCCGACCAGCCAGCAGAAAGACAATACATTATTACAATCGAGCCATTTACAGTGTACAGACACATTGGGCGAAAATACATGGTACTCCACCTGCAACTGTTCGGACAGGAAGGCTCTGCAGAGGGTAGTGAGGGGAGCAAAGAGGATCATTGGCGTCTCCCTACCCTCGGTACAAGAACTGTTCCAGAGCCGCGGTCTGAAAAAAGCTCAGAGAATAGCTAAGGACAAACTGCACCCCCTCCACACACACCTGGATCTCCTGCCATCAGGCAAGAGATATCGCAGCATCAAAGCCCGGACTACAAGACTGCTAAACAGCTTCCTGCTAAACAGTCACTCTGTACTCACAGTCACCTGATTCTGCGGCTTGGCACGGACACTTTAATAACTGGCACTGGCCACTCAAATCAGCTGCCCCGGCCATTTTTTATTATTGGTTTTACTGTATTTTAACGTTGTTGTTTTACCTGCTTTTAACTATTTATACTGTTCCATCAGGGACTGGATTGTTTTTAGTGTTATTATGTGTGAAATGTTTTAAATTTCATGTGCGATGCTCTGGTATTCCCTGGGAAACGTCTTTTCATTTTGCACTGTACAACTGTTGCTTGCAAGTTGACAATAAAGGTTGATTGATTGATTGATTGATAAGGGATCTGAGAGGAGTTTACGAAGATCATAGTTAAAGTAAGAACTGTAGGAGTAGAGATTTAAAAATGTGAAGCGATTGTAATATGCGATTGCAGATTTGCTTCTATGGCTCACACGCAAATGGTCACCTGGGTTGGGCGACGTCTTTGATCAAACGAGTGGTAAAAGTGGTAGAGCAGGGGTTAAGGAAATTAAAGTAAAGGTACAGTTCAGGGGAATGAGGAATGCAGAAGAAACTAATGGTGTTATTGATGTGTGGAGGAATGGTGAGATAATGGAGAATCGAAGAGATCGGAGATATGGATGTAGGTGCTGTGAATGCAGTGAGATTTATGTTAGTTGATACCAGTGGCGTAGGGTGGGTTTTGCGCGCCCGGGGCAGTTTAAAATATTGCGCCTCCTCATTAGCGGTTTTTGGTCTCTTCCTTCGGGGGATGCGACTTCTTTTGTCTCCGCCTGCGCCGAGGCCTAATGGCGGCTTCGGAGCTGGGGCAGCGGCAGCGGCGACCAGTACTCGGAGCTGGGCAGCGGCAACGGCGGCTTTGACAGCGGCGGCCTGGCCTCGGAGCTGGGGGTGGCGACAGTGGCCGCCCAGCATCGGAACCGGGACGGCGGCATCAGCGGCTGGGATGGCAGCAGCGGCGGCCTGGCCTCGGAGCTGGGGCGGCGGCAGCGGCGGCCTGGCCTCGGAGCTGGGACAGCGGCGACCAGAACTCGGAGCTGGGGCACGTTCCGGCGGCAGCGGCCACTCGACCCGACCACGGGTCCAGTGGACGACAGCGGCGGCTGGGACAGTGGCAGTGGCCTCGGCGCAGAGATCGCTGGTTGGTTAAAATTGTTGGATACATTTTTAGGGGCGCAAAAAAATTATAAAATGGCAAAAAAATGTACATTTTATTACAATAATTCAGGGGAAGGCTGCTAAAGAAGTACTGCGTGCCTTTAGAACAACATTTTTTGCCATTTTATAATTTTTTTTTATCCAACTATTTTTTTGCACCCCTAAAGATTTAGCGCCCAGGGCAACCGCCCCTCTGGCCCCCCCACGCTACGCCACTGGTTGATACACTGCAGCTTCTATAGCTTATTTTTCAGAGGGTAATGATGAGACTATTAGGAAAATGCATCCTACGACCGTAGGCAAAAGCAAATAATCTAAGCTTTGATATGCAGTTGTTTGTGTGACCTTGCAGTGCTGAATGTGATGGCTGCATTTCCAATATTCATACATTTCAAACATATTTCTTCGGCTAAGGTTGCCTGAGGTAATAAAAGCAACAATTCAAATGCATACAAAATAAGCAAATTAGGGAAAGGGAAAGGCCAATCATCCCCCTCAACGCTGCGTCTCCATTTAATAAGATTGTGGCTGAGTCTCAATTCTACATTCCCGCCTACCTCTGGTTTCTTTCATCACCTTGTTTATTGACTATCTGTCTTTCTCGTCCTCAACGATTCTGCTTCCAGCACCCTTTGAGCTGGAGGGCTACAACGAAACATGATCCTTTGAGCGAGGAGGCAGGGTGGGGCAGCTGTAGAGTTGATGCCTTACAGCGCCAGAGACCCGGGTTCAATCCTGACCACGGGTACTGTCTGTATGGCACCTATGTGGGTTTTCTCCAGGTGTTGCCGGTTTCCTCCCACACTCCAAGGATACAAGATACAAGATAGTTTTAATTATCACGTGTGCCTAATGGCACAGTGAAATGAATTTCCATACAGCCATACATTAAAAAATCAACAGGACACAACACACTATAGAGTTGACATAAAACATCCCCACACAGCAGAATCAAAGTTCCCCACTGTGTGGGAAGGCACCAAAGTCAGTCTCTTCCTCCACTATTCCCCGTGGTCAGGGTCTCCCCAAGCCCTCCGCAGTTGCCGCTACGGGCGGCCCGATGTTCAGGACCGCACGCCGGGGTATTAAAAGTCCGACGTCGGGGCTGCGGGACGTCCTCAGCGGCGTGGACACCAGAGTCGGCCCCCTCCTACCGGAGTCTGCTGCTTCCAATGTCCGTAGGCCGCACCGGGTGGAGACTGCTGCTGGCGGCCCTCTACAAGGCGCCCCAGGACTCCACGATGCCGTTCAGCGCCGCCCGCGTTGGAAGCTCTCCGCACCAGAGCTCCACGATGTTGGAGCAGCGGCCCAACGCTCCGGAGCTCCAACGGCGACCCAGGTAGGCATCGCCCGCTCCGCGGTGACTCCAGCGCTGCGCCGCCGCTGTAGCAGCCCTGGTCCGGTTCCCGGTCCCCGGCAGGAAAGGCCGCTCCGATCCAGCTGGTGGGGGGCGAGGAGAAATAGTCGCGTCCCCGCCAGGAAGAGACTGGGAGACGGTTTCCCCCTTACCCTACCCCCCTCCCCCACATAGAAAAGTTAAAGTTCCCCCTAACACAACACTTTGGACTAACTAAAAATAATAAAAAAGACAGAAAAAACAGACAGGCTGTAGGCAGAGGCTGCTGCCAGTGCAGCGCCCCTAGAGACTTGTTTGTAGGTTAATTGGCTTTGGTAAATTGTAAATTGTCCCTAGAGTGTAGGATAGTGTTGGTGTGCGAGGATCGCTGGTCGGCGCGGACTCGGTGGGCCCAAGGGACTGGTTCTGCGCTGTGTCTCTAAACTAAACTAAACTAAAGAAATAACCATGCCAAATCTTTGCCCTGAAAGGGAAAATTCTTGTTTTTTTTTAAATGACGTCTGATTCAGTTTTCTCCTAAAAGAGGAAACATCCTCGCCACCTCTTTTCTGGCAAGACCACACAGGATTTTGTACCTTTCAATTGAATTGTCCCTCATTCGTCTAAACTCCAGTGAATACAAACCTACCCTGTTCAATGTCTCCTCATCAGATAATCTGCCATTCCAGTCGAGTAAACTCTCTCTGAGTCACGGAATCATCCTTCCTTAAATAAGAAGCCTTGACCATTTTACTGTGAAAGTGTATTGAAGCAGAATATACTCGAATCATAATACTAAAGTTATATTAATTGTATTAAAGTGGAAATTAGCATTAGGTATGCCTACTTGAAGAAGCATAGTTTAGTATAATTTAGAGATACAGTGTGGAAACAGGCCCTTCGGCCCATCGAGTCTGCGCCGACCAGCGATCAACCTGTACACTAGCACTATCTCACACACTAGGGATAAGAACTAACCTTCTCCCTGCTGCCTTTTACGGCAAGTGTTAATCTGTAGAGCCTTGTGCAGGATAGTTGGGAGGCCTAATTATGAAGCACATTATTTGAAACTGAAGGAGGTCGTTATTGCTGCAGAAACAAAAGATTCGATGAAATCATAATGGATTTGCACAACTTCGGGTCATTGTTATCAAATATGCAGCTTCAGCATTGCCCATTTCCCACGCTTCATTTGAGTTTTCATTTGCTAGTAAATAATTTGATCGTTTCAGCACATTAATGCTTGTGTTTTGAATGAATCACCGCATGAGCCAATGTTGATATACACGCTGGGATTTATTGTGAGCTCTGGACCACACGGCTGCGGCAAGAACTGATCTCATGACGCACAAGGGGGCTAATTCATAGACCAGACAGAAGACAGTCATTCAACCTTGCGTCTACGCCAGCTCAAAGAAAGGGTAATGATAACTAAAATCTGTCGGGAAGGAATGGTGCATGTACTTGGAATTAGAGCTGAATAAGGTAGAAACACAGAAAATAGGTGCAGGAGTAGGACATTCGGCCCTTCAAGCCAGCACCGCCATTCGATATGATCATGGCTGATCATCTAAAATCAGTGCCCCGTTCCTGCTTTCTCCCCATAATCCTTGATTCATTAGCCCCAAGAGCCAAATGTATGTAAAGGTAAATGTAGGTAAAGTGATGCACAGGCAGAATTGTAATATCTTTATCTATATACATGCAACATTCATAATAATGTAGGCAAATTAATGGCACAATAAGAAATATACAGGAGATGGACACAAGAGGCTGGAGTAACTCAGCGGCACAGGCAACATCTCTGGAGAGTAGGAATGGGTGACGTTTCGCGTCGAGACCCTTGGTCTCAGATTTATTCATCAAATAAACAGGTAGAAGTTCATATCCTTTACAGAGACATGGCCGCAAAGTGACCACGGTTGTAAATTAATATTCCAGCTACTTAACCTGTGGAATAAATAGACAAATGGAATTAGTGGTGATCTAATGCAGTGATTCCCAACCTGGGGCCATGGCAAATTTCAGGGGGGCCACAGAAAAATTTTGGGATTTAGGGGGCCACAGGTTCAATGAAGGGGGCCACAGAGCTACCACCCTGTTGCCTCCTAAATTTCAGTTGTAATAAATTTAAATCTATGTAGTTGACATATTTTTGATGTTTGTGGAATAGAATAAAAGAGAATATATGTGCAATTAATAGACACGGATATTTTTATGGAAGGTATTATAATATTGAAGTACTTTTTACCAGCTAATAATGTCCGGGGGGGGGGGGGGGGGCAGAGAAAAATTAAAAGATCCCAAGAAAGCCATGAGCTAAAAAAAGGTTGGGAACCACTGGAGTAAAGGATGGGATAAAGGCAGTAGAGAGGGGGGGTCTTGGCTCAGAGAATCAAAGTGAGTGGAGCTAAGAAGCAACTGGGGTAAAAACGTTGTATATAGGCTCCCAAAAAGTAATGGATAATGTATTGTTTGAAAATGATTTTGTTTTCCCTGAGACCAGGGTCTTGAATAAAGCAATTTATGAAAGCATGAACTGGTCATTGGCTGTGCCCGATCGGAAAAATATTTTAAAAGGTCTGACAGTAAATCAACTATGGCTGATTATTGAATAATCAATATAATTTTTCAAGTAATGCGTATCCCTTTCAGGCAAAAAAAAAAACTACACAGCAGGCTATCAAGCTAAACGTGTCAGATCAAGGGAAAAAGGCTTCAAAAAAAAAAAACTGCAACAAATCTGAGATTAAGGAAAATTTCAGAACTCAGCAAATGAGGACCAAGACCCTGATGAGAAAAGAAAAAGAGGAATTTGAGTTGGCTAAAAACATAAAAGTGGACTGTAAGAGCAATTATAGAGAGACGAATTTGGAAAAAAAAGCATGGATTGAGGCAGAAATGGCTGAAAAATTAAGTACTTTGCGTCTGACATCATCGGATAGCTCCTGGAAATAGTCAAGAACTACATTTCTAGAATGAACGAGGAACTCAAAGAAATTAGCATCAGGTTAAAAGTCTTTTCCCCTGACTCTCAATCTGTAGAAGGGTCTCGACCTGAAACACCATCTATTCCTCTTCTCAGAGAAGCTGTCTGACCCGCTGAGTTACTCCAGCATTTTGTGTCTATTTCTTAATAATTATGTTTCAAATCACAGCCTCTAGGTAATTAGGAATACGGTAGCACCGAGCTGGGGCCACCCAACAAATACAGAACTTCGCAAACCATTGAATTATGTGCTGGAAAGAACTGCCTGAAGAAAGATCTCAACCCGAAATGCCACCCATTCCTTCTCTCCAGAGATGCTGCCTGTCCCGCTGAGTTACTCCAGCATTTTGTGTCTATCCAGACTGTACAAAGTCTATACACCATCTATGTTAGGAACACAATGAAATGCTCTCCACTTGTCAGGATGGTGAATCTGTGGAATTCATTGCCTGAAAGGCTGTGGAGGCCAAGTCAATGGATATTGATATAAGATAGATTCTTCATTAGTACGGGTGTTGGGAGTTATGGGGAGAAGACAGGAGAATGGGGTTAGGAGAGAGAGATAGATCAGCCATGATTGAATGGCGGAATAGACTTGATGGGCCGAATGACCTAACTCTGCTCTTAGAACGTGAACTTATGACAGCCAGTGTCTCTACTGAAGCTAAGATCGAGCGGCCGGGGTAAGCCTGATTCATACCGCTGGGTTGTAAACGGCCCAAGCAAAATATGAGGTGCTGTTCCTTCAAATTTGCATTTGGTCTCACTCTGACAGCGGAGGAGGCCCAGGACAGAATGGTCAGTGTGGGAATGGGAGAGAGACTTAAAGTGTTTGGCAACCGGGAGATCAGGTAGGCCCAGGCGGACTGAGCAAAGGTGACTGAGCGGAGTATTAGCCGGAGAGAGTCTGGCACAGGGTGCGGGGAATCTGACTGAGGGGCTTCCCAGGAATGGGTGGAGTGGTCCACTTGATCTTATTGTTCCTCATGCCTCCTGGTGAGAACCACGATTGAGAATCAATGCCACAAGGAGATGGGGAGGTCACGGTCAGACCTGCCACAACATATGTTTGCTGTTATAAATGATTCTAAGCACAACTGCACTATTTCCTGCACTGTTCAAGCATGTCCTCATTCTGGGCAAATCATATTTTTCATTATGCAAAGATAAGTGACATTGGTCTGGTGTCTGCAGGCATTAACAAACTCTGCCATGTCTCAACTTGAAAGCTTGTTAATTGAGTGCTACCAGCAATATTGTTACTGTGGTATGGATTGAATTAATATATCCGCAGCTTTAGTTTAGTTTAGAGTTACAGCGCGGAAACAGGCCCTTTGGCCCACCAAGACCGTGCCGACCAGCGATCCCCGCATACTAACACTATCCTACACACAAGGTACAATTTATAATTTTACCAAGCTAATTTGCCTACAGACCTGTACATCTTTGGAGTGTGGGAAGAAACCAGAGCACCCGGAGAAAACCCACGCAGGTAACAGGGAGAACGTACAGACAGCACCCGTTATCAGGATCGAACAGTGGCAACAAATCTACCACGGCGCCACTGTACAATAGAGTTGAGAATAAAGGCCCTAATTCCCCCAAGCAGAGAGGGGTCAAATAGCAACGGGCATAGATTTAGGGTGGAAGGAATACAGGGAATCTGAGGGAAAATGTTTTCACCTGTGAGTGTGTAAGAAGAAAAAAACTCTGCTCACCTTTAAGGAGTTTTGGGATATTTGTTTGAAAGCCTGTGAGCCTTTTGGCCCTTGTGTTTGATGAAGAGATTGGGCCACATGTTCCTTTCTTGACTGGCATGGATAATAAACTAAATGGCCTTCTGTGTTGCAATGTTTTTCTGATTCTAAGCATGATTTAAATGCTTTAGGGCGGCACAGTGGTGCAGCGGTTCGATCCTGACTACGGGTGCTGTCTGTATGGAGTTTGTACAATCTCCCTGTGACCGCATGCATATTCTCCCGGTGTTCCGGTTTCCTCCCACACTCCCAAGACGTACAGGCTTGGAGGTTAATTGGCTTCATTAAAATTGTCCCCAGTGTGTTGGATAGTGACAGTGTATGCGGTGATCGTTGGTCGGTGCGGACTCAGCGGGCCCAAGGGCCTGTTTCTGTGTTGTACCTCTAAAATCTAACAGTCTTTTTCATAACAATGGCCCTTTCAACTTACCAACAACCTAGTTAGTATTCACCACTCAACACGGTAAGTAGTTTGATAACATTTTAAAACAAATTCTCATTGATTTTAATTATAATAGCTCTTTTGGCTAGAGGAGTGTCTCGACACCCAAATAGACCTTGCTTTATCTTACGATAACTCTGCTTTCAATGGCATTAATGAGGTGGTCTGAGTTGCCATTCTTAAATACATCACCAAGTACTGCTTAATTAAAGATGGACTATTGATTTGGTTTATGGAAGATTTGACGCTTATGATGGTACAAATTATTTTTAATGGAAACTTTAGAGGTGAAATTTCAATGGCCTTTGAACGGGAGGACAGCCAAGCATCGGCGGGAGAGGTAAAATGGAAGTGCAGCATGAATGCCAGATGGTCTGTTTCTGTACTGTATATCCCATGAACATGGAAGACATAGAAAGTGTAGAAACATTGCCTTTTGGCCAGGAGTACCGTGCCATTCGGCCCTTCCAATCCAACACCGCCATTCATTATATCGAGAGTGCATATCCCTCCCAGTATCCCGTACTTGGTCTTGTCTCCAGTTTAGTGAGTTTAGTTTAGCCACATAGGGCCACATCTAACAGGCCTCTTTGGCCCGCCGAGAACACGCCGACCTACCCTCCCTGCAGACTAGTTCCAGAGATCCCACTCTCTGGACACCAGGACATTATTGTAGGTACTGGCCTTTATACAAAGCTAATTAACATCCAAACCTGTACGTCTTTCGAGTGGGGGAAGAAACTGAAACTCCCGGAGAAAATCCACGCAGGTCACGGGGAGAACATACAGACTCCGTACAGACAGCACCCGTAGTCAGGATTGAACCCGGGTCTCTGGCGCTGTAAGGCAACAACTCTACCGCTGCACCACCTCTTGAACATTGCTGTCATATTAACTTTTACCATCCCTCCTGGCAGTATGTTCCAGGCAATCTAACCACCCCACTGTGATAAAGGCCTGCCTCACAAATCGCCTTTCAACTTTCCCCCTCTCACCTATAACCTTTGACCTCCAGTGGCACAAGGTCAAGGGTCCATTTATATATGGATCACAGAGAAGATGTGGTCAATCATTCTAAGAACAGAAAAAAAAATTGTTAAAAAAATGCCATTCATAGTTTGATCATTGTGAAAAGAATTGGGGAGAGCTGAGGTAAATTTGATGCGGCAGCTGCTGATGAACTGAAAGCAAGCTGGAATGATTGAAAAGGAACTTTGAAAGGAATTTAATAAATACTGATGTGGACAGAGCAAGGGGAGGGAGAGCTAAGTAAATCTATCAAGCTGCTGGCACTCAGATAGAGTCCCAGAGCCATACTGCATGGAAACAGGCCCTTCGGGCCAACTTGCCTACACCTGCCAACATTCCGCAGCTACACTAGTCCCACCTGCCTGCGTTCGGCCCATATCCCTCCAAACCTGTCCTATCCATGTATCTGCCTAACTGTTTCTCAAACAAGTCCAAGCCTCAACTACCTCCTCTTACACCCACCACCAGTGGCAGACTGGGTCTAAAAATATTGGTTGCCAGTAGACAAAGGGGCCCACTTCATCAGGGGCCCACTTGATATAGGGGGCCCACTTGCCATTGGGCAAGCTGACACCCTGGCCAGTCCGCCATTGCCCACCACCCTTTGTGTGAAGAAGTTACCCCTCAGATTCCGATTAAATCTTTACCACTTCACCTTAAGTCTATGTCCTCTGGTCCTCGATTCCCCTACTCTGGGCAAGAGACTCTGTGCATCTACCCAATCTATTTTTCTCATAATTTTATACAGCGCTGTAAGATCACCCCTCATTCTCCCGTGCTCCAAGGTCCCAGCCTAATCAATCTCTCCCAATAGCTCAGACCCTTGAAGGGCAGCTTATGGCCTACCTCTGTTCTCTCGTCTACAGCTTTTGCAGGAATGCTTTCAAGTACGTCACCTCTGATTAACATGCGGCACAAAATGTGCAAGGATATTTAAGAGAAAATGGGAACAGGTTGCCATTGCATGAACAAACCAAATGAAAATTACTCTGAGTTACTTAAGGTGGCACTTCGGAGCTCTGGAGTTCATAGTTCTATTATGAAAATTGCTAACAAGCACATGATTGTCATTTAACATTGTCTCATCCTGGTCAAATTCCATGTAAAGTATAGAAATGCAAGGATTTCAGGTGATAGAATCTTGCATAGAACATAGAAACATAGAACACAAAGGTGACGTTTCACAAAGTGCTGGAGTAACTCGGCGGGTCAGGCAGCATCTCTGGAGAACATGGATAGGTGACGTTTCACAAAGTGCTGGAATAACTCAGCGGGTTTCCTCCGAGATCTTTGGTTTCCTCCCACACTCCAATGACGTGCAGGTTTGTAGGTTAATTGGCTTGGTACTAGTGTAAAATGTCCCCAGTGTGTGTAGGATAGTGTTAATGTTAAACCTCCAGTGTAAATTCCATTTGGAATATTTTGGAGGACCAAATGTGCTGGGATCGCTGGTCGGTGCGGACTCAGTGGGCCAAAGGACCTGTTTCCGCCTTGTATTTCTAAACTGTTTTTTCCAGCGATGCTGCCTGACCCGCTGAATTACTCCAGCACTTTGTGTCTATCTTCAGTATAAACCAGCACCTGCAGTTCCTTCCTACACATTTTGTCTGCTCCACGTTATTCCCTTATCATGTTCCTGTAACTGTATTTACACTGTAAAAAGGCTCGATTGTAATCACGTATTGTCTTAACGTTGACTGGTAAGCACGCAACAAAAATTTTTCACTGTACCTCGGTACACGTGACTCAAACTAAACTGAACTAAACTCAAAGTTTTTTTCCATTAAGTTATATCTCCTGAGTGAAGCTATTGCCATGGGTTCATGACTATGGACTTGAAATCAACCATGTGAATACTGGTGGATATGTCACTTGCTGCTATGAAAGAACCCTTTTCTTTGTCCCCTCTAATTGAGGCATTAAAAGGCTCATTTAAAGCAGCTTAACTGCCATTAAAGTGACTGCCATTAAGCTGACAATTCAAGTGAGAGTGTGGAGCATTTGTCCATTCTCATTGCACCAAGAAATTGCAAGGATTCTGTTTTATAAATGATCATTTGTAATGTAATGCTGTGGGGCGATGATTATGCATTGTAAGCCCTATTTCCATTTCAGCAACCACCTGTTTTATTTTATTTTAACCTGCCAAGGGGTTTGCATTAAAAGGCTGTGGTCAGCAATAATTTCCCTTCAATACACGAAAGAAAAAAAGAGTGATACGTCCTCTTGTGGTTAAAAGGTAAAGGAATCAACTCTGGCTCAAAAATATGTGCACACTCTCAGTTCAAGTAGGAGATATGTCTGTTATCACAGAGTGAAAACAGGCCCTTCGACTCATCGAGTCCATGTCGACAATCGAGCTCCCATTTATACTAAACAGACAATAGGTGCAGGAGTAGGCCATTCGGCCCTTCGAGCCAGCGCCACCATTCAATGTGATCTTGGCTGATCATCCACAATCAGTACCCCGTTCTTGCCTTCTCCCCATATCCCCTGACTCCTCTATCTTTAAGAGCCCTATCAAGTTCTCTCTTGAAAGTATCCGGAGAAGCGGCCTCCACCGCCCTCTGAGGCAGAGAATTCCACAGACTCACAACTCTCTGTGTGAAAAGGTGTTTTCTCATCTCTGTTCTAAATGCCTTACCCCTTATTCTTAAACTGTGCCCCCTGGTTCTGGACTCTCCCAACATCGAGAACATGTTTCCTGCATCTAACGTGTCTAAACACTTAATAATCTTATATATATGTTTCAATAAGATTCCCTCTCATCCTTCTAAATTCCAGAGTATATAAGCCCAGTTGCTCCATTTTCTCAGCATGTGATAGTCCCTCCATCCCGGGAATTAACCTTGTGAACCTACGCTGCACTCCCTCAATAGCAAGAATGTCCTTCCTCAAATTAGGGGACCAAAACTGTACACAATACTCCAGGTGTGGTCTCACTAGGGCCCTGTACAAATGCAGAAGGACCTCTTTGCTCCTATACTCAATTCCTCTTGTTATGAAGGCTAACATGCCATTCGCATTCTTCACTGACTGCTGTACCTGCATGCTCACTTTCATTGGCTGATGAACAAGGACCCCCAGATCCCATTGTACTTCCCCTTTTCCCTACTTGACACTATTTAGATAATAATCTTCCTGCCTGTTTTTGCTACCAAAGTGGATAACCTCACATTTATCCACATTAAACTGCATCTGCCACGCATCTGCCCACTCACCCTACCTATCCAAGTCACCCTGCATTCTCATAGCATGTTCCTCATAGTTCACATTGCCACCCAACTGTGTCATCTGCAAATTTGCTAATGTTACTTTGAATCCTTTCATCTAAATCATTGATGTATATTGTAAATAGCTGCTGTCCCAGCACCGAGCCTTGTGGTACCCCACGTCACTGTCTGCCATTCTGAAAAGGACCCGTTAATCCCGACTCTTTGTTTCCTGTCTGCCAACCAATTTTCTATCCATGTCAGCACTCTGCCTTCAATACCATGTGCCCTAATTTTGCCCACTAATCTCCTATGTGGGACCTTATCAAATGCTTTCTGAAAGACCAGGTACACTACATCAACTGGATCTCCCTTGTCCATTTTCCTAGTTACATCCTCAAAAAATTCCAGATGATTAGTCATGCATGATTTCCCATTCCTAAATCCATGCTGACTTGGACCGATCCTGTTACTGCTATCCAAATGTGCTGTTATTTCATCTTTTATGATTGACTCCAGCTTTTAAAGACTGGATAGACTTGGTTTATACTCTCTAGAATTTAGGAGATTGAGAGGGGATCTTATAGAAACTTACAAAATTCTTAAGGGGTTGGACAGGCTAGATGCAGGAAGATTGTTCCCGATGTTAGGGAAGTCCAGGACAAGGGGTCACAGCTTAAGGATAAGGGGGAAATCCTTTAAAACCGAGATGAGAAGAACTTTTTTCACCCAGAGAGTGGTGAATCTCTGGAACTCTCTGCCACAGAGGGTAGTTGAGGCCAGTTCATTGGCTATATTTAAGAGGGAGTTAGATGTGGCCCTTGTGGCTAAGGGGATCAGGGGGTATGGAGAGAAGGCAGGTACGGGATACTGAGTTGGATGATCAGCCATGATCATATTGAATGGCGGTGCAGGCTCGACGGGCCGAATGGCCTACTCCTGCACCTAATTTCTATGTTTCTATGTTTCTATGTTTCTATGTTTCTTCCCCACCACCGATATCAGGCTTTGACCTTCCAACTTCTATATTCAATACTCTGAATGATGAAGGCCAACTTGGCGAAAGCCTTTTTGACCACTCCATCTACCCGTGACGCCAGTCTAGAGAGTCAAGAGTGTTCCATTTAAAGCATAGAGACACGAGGAACTGTGGGCGATGGAATCTTGAGTAGATCACACAGTGCTGCACCCACACAAGCCGCAGTGACTGTGCGCAGTGGTGTCTTCCACCAATTTGGTGCAGTGACCATGGAGAAATGCAACACGGATCCTGATCCCACATCTGGCGATCCCGACTGGAAGTGCGTGAAAATTAGCATTGCAAGCTTATCACTCTGTCTCCTTCCCCCAGAAACATTGCACTACTGCTACTGTTTGTACATATATATATTTTACTGTTCCATTATTCTATGTTCGCTCTTCTGGGTGAGATGCTAACTGCGTTTCGTTGTCTTTGTACTGTACACTGCACAATGACAATAAAGATTGAATCTGAATCTGAATTTCAACAACATGAACAGTGGAAATTGGAGAACTAACTACCTCCCAGCAATGGCTTAGCTCCGGGTAAAAAGATTTTGAGGATATATATTGACTGAACACCTTTGCTCAGTTCGCCTCAGCCTATGTGATCTCCCGGTTGGCAAACACTTTAACTCCTCTTCCCATTCCGATATTGACGTGACTGGCGCCGACGATGGCTGCCACGGTACACCGCTCCCCGCTGTTTTGTCTGTGTTTGTTCGTTTGTGTCGACTGTGAAAGTCCCACAAGATCACTTTCATGGGAAACGTACTCATTAACATCAGACATTCAGAACCTCCAAACATTGTTCAAGATTTCTCTCACTTGTTGGATTAATTGGTCATACTTGTTGGCTGGGCTGTGGCTATGTTCAAGGACCCAGGGGAAGTGCTCTGGAGCACTCACCCGACTCCGTCGACGAGGATTACGCACACCACTGCCGAGTATATTCCTCGCAAATCTACGTTCTCTCAACAACAGCCGAAAAGGTTGTTGGCTGCAACCTTCCCCCCATCGACGAACTGTACACTGCAAGGGCGAGGAAGAGAGCTGGTAACATCATCTCTGACCCCTCTCACCCTGGCCACAAACTCTTTGAAGCACTTCCCTCCGGAAGGCGACTCCGGACTGTCAAAGCCTCCACAGCCAGACATAAAAACAGCTTTTTCCGCACGAGCAGTAGCTCTACTCAACAGCCAAAAGTCTGTAGCCTCATTTTGCCCTGATATTTTATTTAATTCTTCACACGTTTAAATTATAATGTTTTATTCTTAAATGACTGTAACGTGTTGTTACTTGCGAGAAACAGCAGGCAAATTCAGGTGCAGGAGATATCGCCATGATCATATTGAATCGAAGGCCGAAGGGCCGACCGGCCTATTCACCTATGATCTATGGCTGATGAATCCATTGTCACATGCACCAATTACCTGCCTTCTCTTACAGTACCCCATACTATGAAAAGCCCCGATACACACAGGGCCACATCTAAAATACCTCTTATATATATTTGGCTAATAAAATGGCCTCAATTCACAATTCTGTGGCAGAGAGTTCCAGAGTCAGAGTGACCAAACTCAAATTGGAGGAAAAAAAAAAAAAATGTCTACTGTATATCGTGTATGAATATTGACTTCTCTAACTTCAAGTAATCCTTGCATCCCCTCTCTCTCCAGTTTCATAGTCGTCCTGTTTACTTCCTCCGTCTCTATCAATCAATCAATCAATCAATCAATCAATCAATCAATCAACCTTTATTGTCATCTTGCAAGCAACAGTTGTTACAGTGCAAAATAAAAGACGTTTCTATGTTTCATATGAATTTATTGTCACATGCACACATAATAACACTACAAAACATATTTGAGTTACCCTGTACAGAACATACTAAGTGAAAAGCCACGAAAAACACAATGCCAAAATAAATAACCAACATATTAAACATATTTGGCCGCTAATAAAATGTATTCAATTCATTCAATTCTGTGCCAGCCGCAGGTCTTCCTCCATTGGGTCAGAGTGAGGGCAAACGCAAAGCCTGTGGTAGGAAGCTAGCATCTCATAGTTCGCTCTTTGATGCTTCGATATCCCTTGCGGTGATGGCAGGAGATCCATGTGTGTGGAGGGGGTGCAGTTTGTCCTTGGCAATTCTCTGTGCTTTCTTCAGACAGCGGCTCTGGAACAGTTCTTGTACCGAGGGTAGGGAGACGCCAATGATCCTCTCTGCTCCCCTCACTACCCTCTGCAGAGCCTTCCTGTCCGAGCAGTTGCAGGCTATACCCGTTATCATCTATCCCACAGCCAACAATGGACCATTGTGTTCCCCACATTTCCTTGATAATCTGTGCTTTTTTCATATCTTCCATTCATTTCTCCTCAGTATCGTCCATATCTCTCATTCCCCTTCCCCCTACCTCTCAGTCTGAAGATGGATCTCGGCCCAAAACGTCACCTATTCCTTATGCCCTTGTCCCACTTAGGAAACCTGAACGGAAACCTCTGGAAACTTTGCGCCCCACCCAAGGTTTCCGTGCGGTTCCCGGAGGTTGCAGGTGGTTGCCGGAGGTTGCAGGTAGTGGAAGCAGGTGGGGAGACTGACAAAAACCTCCGGGAATCACACAGAAATCTTGGGTGGGGCACAAAGTCTCCAGAGGTTTCCGTTCAGGTTTCCTAAGTGGGACAGGGGCATTATCTCCAGAGATGCTGCCTGTCCCGCTGAGTTACTCCAGCCTTTAGTGCCTGTCTTCTACATATTGACTGCACAGATGTAGTCAGTTCACATCCCATTGCGGGCAACTGTGGGAAGGGAAGGGTTCTGCTTTGGTCCTGACACGATTCTCAATCAGCAAAACCGCAGGGGAACTTTAAATGACTGACTGCGACAGTGACTGTTTCTTCAAGGAGAAAATCTGATTTTGAGAGGTTTCCTTGTTGGGGTATTATTGACCTTTCAAAATTCACATATAAGCCTGCTTCAGCTGTGAAAAAAAGTTATTTCCCCAGGATAAAGGTGAAGAATCCACTGCTGTTTAGTGTTCAACAATAAACAGCTCACAGGCACTTCCTTTTCATACGCTCTTGAAGATGGAACTAATCTTTATCTCCAAGCATTAGCACAGATTCAGACTGCTTGGATTTGCTTTTCTGCTCCGCAGGTGCAAATATCGAGTGATATATGGGTGAGTCATGCAGCTGCTGATGGCTAGGATCCTTGAGATTGAAGCCCACTGATCCTTGATACATAAAACCCCTTCTCCATCATCAGCTAACCTTCAGCTTGCTTCCTGCTATCTGTTGTGAAGCAGAGTGAACGTGACTCACGCAGGGTCCATGAGTTCAGTCACATCCACTGCAATTTAATTCCCTGACTGATAAAATTATAATGTCCAGGAAAGAACTGCAGATGCTTGTTTAAATCAAAGATAGACACAAAATGCTGGAGTAACTCAGCAGGACAGGCAGCATCTCTGGAGAGAAGGAACGGGTGACGTTTCAGGTCGAGACCCTTCTTCAGACGAAGGATCTTGACCCGAAACGTCACCCATTCCTGATCTCCAAAGATGCTGCCTGTCCCGCTGAGTTACTCCAGCATTTTGTGTCTACCTATACCTATTGAGTATAGAAGTTGGGAGGACATATTGCAGCTATACAAAACGTGGGTGAGGCCGCATTGTGTTAAGTTCAGGGGACCAGATTATAGCAAAGATGTCAAGTTGGAAAGAACGGGTGACGTTTCAGGTCGAGACCCTTCTTCAGACTCTCCGACTTATGAAATTCATTTCGTTTAGAGATCAGCGCGGAAACAGGCCCGTTGGCCCACCGAGTCCGTGCAGGACCAGCGACCCCCCCCCCCCCCCCCCCCCCCACCTACATTGACACTATCCTACACATTAGGGGCAATTTACAATCTGTGTCAAAGCCAATTAACCTATAAACCTGTTCATGAAGGAACTGCAAATGCTGGAAAATCGAAGGTACACAAAAATGCTGGGGAAACTCAGCGGGTGCAGCAGCATCTATGGAGGAGCCCGAGGGTTGAGGGTTGAGGGATGGGAGGAGACAGCCCGAGTTGAAGTGCTGAGCAACTCCCCCTCCCATTCCCCGTCCGACCTCTCTGTCCTGGGTCTCCTCGATGGCCAGAGTGAGCAACATCGGAAATTGGAGGACCAGCACCTCATATTCCGCTTGGGGAGTCTGCATCCTGCGGGCATGAACATTGAATTCTCCCAATTTTGTTAGCCCTTGCTGTCTCCTCCCATCCCTCAACCCTCGGACTCCTCCTCCTCCTTTTTCCTTCCTTCTCCCCGCCACCCCCTATCAGTCTGAAGAAGGGTTTCGGCCCGAAACATTGCCTATTTCCTTCACTCCATAAATGCTGCTGCACCCGCTGAGTTACTCCAGCATTTTTGTGTACCAACCTATAAAACCTGTATGTCTTATTGCGCTGCCCTGTGATATGGACTAGATAATCCATTTTATTGAAGTTTCTCGAGGAATAAATGTTAGACAGGACCAAGAGGGGGGAGCATCTGCTCCTCTGTGAAATAACACTTGGATCTTTGACATCCACCGCAGAGGACAGATGGGACCTTAGTTAATGTTTCTCCTGAGGGACGGCACCTCTGACAGTGCTGTAATCCTCAGTATTACAGTGGAATGTCAGATAGAGTTATTACTCAAATCTTTTGACCAAGGTGCACCATCTACATTTGTTCCATTTGCCCATATCCCTCTAAACGTTTTGTATCCTTATACCTGCCCAAATGCATGTTAAATGTTATTATAGTAGCTGCCTCAACTTCCTCATCTGGCAACACGTTCCATATACCCAGCGCCCTCTGTGTGAAAAAGTTGCCCTTCAGGTTCCTATTAAATCTTTCCCCTCTCACCAGAAACCTATGTCCTCTGGTTCTTGATTCTGTGTAATCACCCTATCTATTCCCCTCAAGTTGTTACACACTTTGGTGAGATCACCACACAGCATCCAGTGCTCCAAGGAACAGTCTTAGCCTGCCCAAACTCTCACTATAGGCCAGGTCCTTGAGTTCTGGCAGCAGCCTTGTCAATCTTACCTGCACTTTTTCCAATTTAATGGCATCTTTCCTACAGCAGGCTGATCAAAATTGAATATAATACTCCAAATGTGTCCTCACCCACATATTGTACACTCATCACCCTGACTGATGAAGTTAATGTATCGAAGGCCTTCTTGGCCACCCTACATACATGTGACGCCACTTTCAAGGAACTATGTACCTGTAATCTTAAGATAGACAGAAATGGCCTCCCAACAGACAAGACCAGGTCTTGGCCTTCTGTACTGGATTGTCTCACCCCATTCTACCCCCATGAGCTCAGTTGCCTTGACAACAGCCGCATCTTCCAGCGCACTTGACACCCTCCCAATACCTCACCTATCCATGTCCCGGTTTAAATGTTTCTTAAACGTTGCCCTTGTGGCTAAAGGGATCAGGGGGTATGGAGAGAAGGCAGGCACAGGATACTGAGTTGGATGATCAGCCATGATCATATTGAATGGCGGTGCAGGCTTGAAGGGCCGAATGGCCTACTCCTGCACCTATTTTCTATGTCTATGTCTATATTGCGATCTTGGGAACTAATTTTAGCAAACTCACCCTCTATTGACACCAGTGTTGCTGGACACTGAGGAGAGTCATGAAGATTCAACATTTACTGCTTACAGGACACTCTGCAAAATCATTTTGATCAGGGCTGTGAACATGTTTACATTTTATTATTTAAAATGGGCAATAAATCCACCTGTACATTATCTCGGTTGTGCTAACCATGGCGCAGCGGCAGAGTTGCCGCCTCACAGCGATCCCAGCGCCAGAGACCCGGGTTCGATCCCGACGACGGGTGCTGTCTGTTCTGAGTTTGTACATTCTCCCCGCACACCAACACTATCCCACACACACCAGGGACAATTTATATTTACACCAAGCCAATTAACCCACAACCCTGTATGTCTTTGGAGTGTGGGAGGAAACCGGAGATATCGGAGAAAACCCACGCAGGTCACGGGGAGAACATACAAACTCCGTACAGACAGCACCCTTAGTCAGGATTGAACCCCATAAGGCAGTAGCTCTACTGCTGCGCCACCATGCCTCATATTAATTTTTTGGAAACTTGCCCACGTCAACCAACATGTCCCATCTAAGCTAGTGCCACCTTATTTTGCTGCCCTTAGAATGCTTATTTTTCTAAATGGTTGCGCTGCAGACACCAGCTCTTTAATCCATCTCTGGGGTGAGTCTGGAATGAGCCCTGCATTACTGGAAGCTGGGAACTCCTCATAATGTTCTTCCTTTATATAAACAGTTCCAACAATAAATCAAGGCTATTGTTGTTGATGCAGCATTTGCAACTTAGCAGCCATTTGAAATAGACAATAGACAATAGACAATAGGTGCAGGAGTAGGCCATTCGGCCCTTCGGCCCTTCGAGCCAGCACGGCCATTCAATGTGATCATGGCTGATCATCCCCAATCAGTACCACATTCATGCCTTCTCCACATATCCCCTGACTCCGCTATCTTTAAGAGCCCTATCTAGCTCTGTCTTGAAAGTATACAGATAACCGGCCTCCACCGCCCTCTGAGGTAGAGAATTCCACAGACTCACAACTCTCTGTGAGAAAAAATGTTTCTTCGTCCCTGTTCTAAATGGCTTACCCCATATTCTTAAACTGTGGCCCCTGGTTCTGGACTCCCCCAACATCGGGAACATGGTAACTGCCTGCAGGAAGTTGAGTAAAAACTTCTTCACGCAGAGAGTTGTGAATCTGTGGAATTCTCTGCCACAGAAGGCAGTGGAGGTCAATTCACTGGATGTTTTCAAGAGACAGTTAGATATAGCTCTTAGGGCTAACGGGATCAAGGGATATGGGGAGAAAGCAGGAACGGGGTATTGATTTTGGATGATCAGCCATGATCATATTGAATGGCGGTGCTGGCTCAAAGGGCCGAATGGTCTGCTCCTGCACCTATTTTCTATGTTTCTAATCTGTAAAATCTATACATAATCCCGATAGAAGCTTTGATGCTATTACTTAAGTAGAGTAGATATGCCTCCCTCTGTAACTCACCATTCCTCAGCCAAGAATGAGCCTGGTAACAAACTAATCTGCTTCATTACCTTTTCAACTATGAAAGGCATAGATAGAGTGGGTGTGGAAATAATGTTTCCACTGGTGGGAGAGTCTAGGACCAGAGGTCACAGCCTCAGAATTAAAGGATGCTCTTGTAGAAAGGAGGTGAGGAGGAGCTTCTTTAGTCAGAGGGTAGTTAATCTGTGCAACTCATTGCCACAGAGGGCTGTGGAGGCCAAGTCAGTGGATATTATTAAGGCAGAGATAGACAAATTGTTGATTAGAATGGGTAGCAAGGGTTATGGGGTGAAGGCAGGACAATGGGATTAGGAGGCAGAGATCAGCCATGATTGAATGGCGGAGTAGACTTGATGGGATGAATGGCCTAATTCTACTCCTATAACTTGTGAACTTGTAATCAATAAATCCAGGTTATTGCTGTTGATGCTGCATTTGGAACTTAGCAAGCATTTGAAATATGGTAACTGCCTGCAGGAGGAGCTGTAATCTATAAACTCTTTACACAATCCGTATGGAAGCTTTGATTCTATTAGTTAAGTATAGTTGAAATGCCTTCCTGTGCAAGTCACCATTCCTCAGCAAAGGATGAGCCTGCTAACAAATTAACCTGCCGCTCCATTACCTATTCAATGAGTGGATTCCAGATCTTAACTTCTCGCTGCTTGAAAAATCTTTCATAAAAGCATAGAAAATAGGTGCAGGAGTAGGCCATTCGGCCCTTCAATCCAGCACCGCCATTCAATATGATCATGGCTGACCATCCAGAATCAGTACCCCGTTCCTGCTTTCACTCCATATCCCTTGATTCCGATAGCTCTAAGAGCTATATCTAACTCTCACTTGCAAAGATCCAGTGAATTGACCTCCACTGCCTTCTGTGGCAGAGAATTCCACAGATTCACGACTCCCTGGGTGAAAAAGTCTTTCCTCATCTCAGTCCTGCCCATGGCAGATGGGCATTTCCAGCAAGGTGAGTGGTTATAGGAGATGCCTTTTCCTTTCACCCACTTCTCTAATCTCTGGGTGAAATAGTTCCATCTTAGGTTCCTATTAAATCTCGCCCCTTTCACCTTAAACCCATGTCCTCTGGTCCTTGATTTCACGAACCTGTGTAAAAGACTCTACACATTCACCCCATCTATTCCCTTCATTGATATAAACACCATAGGACATTGACCTCCAGGTCACGGCCACAGTCACTGTACTGGGTATCCTGCACAATGAGGGGCAGAAAATCTAGCCTCAGAATTGGACTATCCTCCCTTTACTGCCCTTCATATTTACAGTGCATAGAAAGTTTTCTGCAACTCTCCAGTATTAAAGATGTCCCTGAAGTGCAATTGGTTGTCACTGGCCTTTGGTAAAGCTGCAATTTATACAAGCAGCTCACTGGTCAATATATCACCTGCACCACCCGTACTTAGACAAATTATGGGCTGCTGGCAGTGCTTGTGGATTTACGAGAGTGTTTGAGCTCTGTGGGAAGATGAAGGAGCGGACTACTTGTCACGCTGCATTCCAGTGTAGTGCAAATGAACATCCGTCAAGAGAGAAAAAAATTATCACCGCAAGCAGAAATTTACTTCGATGCCAAAAGTCTATGAATATTAATGAAAGGTTTCATGGCATGCACAATTTCAATTTACTGCAGTGATTGCATCTCATGCAGTATGTTGACTTTATTCCCATGCACTCTCCTTTCCCCAGCTCTTAGTTCCTTGGGGTTACAGCGACCACTGATAAGAAGGGTCTCGACCCGAAATGTCGCCAATTCCTTTGCTCCATAGATGCTGCCTCACCCGCTGAGTTTCTCCAGCATTTTTGTCTACCACTGGTTATTGATAGGTTTAGTTTAGTTTATTTTCGTTTAGTGATACAGCATGGAAACCACAGAGACCACACCAACCAACGATGCCCCTTACACACCAGGGGCAACTTACCAAAGCCAATTAACCCACAAACCAGCACGTCTGTGGAGTGTGGGAGGAAACCAGAGGAAACTTTATTGACTGACTATGCTATATGGAAGAACTTTCACTGCATGGTGGCGCAGCGGTAGAGCTACTGCCTCACAGCGCCAGAGACCCAGGTTCGATCCTGACTACAGGTGCTGTTTGTACAGAGATTATACGTTCTCCCCGTGACCTGCGTGGGTTTTCTCCAGGTGCCTCGGTTTCCTCCCACACTCCAAAGACATACGGGTTTGTAGGTTAATTGGCTTTGGTAAAATTGTCCCTAGTGTGTGTAGGACAATGTTAGTGTATGGCAATCACTAATCAGTGCGGACTTGGTGGACTGAAGAGTCTGTTTCTGTGCTTTATCTCTAAAGTCTAAACTGAATTCAGCTTCTGCATGTGTCATGTTTTCAGTGATTCCTTCTCCAATAAAATAAACCAACATCCCTTTGCAAGTTGCAAAAAGATCAGCAAAGGCTTTATCATATTTACATATTTTCGTTTTGCATCAACCTACATGAGGCCAATTAGCAACTTGAACCAACCTGTCTCCGGAGCTCGACACAAAATGCTGGAGTAACCCAGCGGGTCAGGCAGCAACTCTAGAGAAAAGGAGTAGGAGACGTTTCGGGTCGAGACACTTCTTCAGACTGAAGTTGGCCATGGAGCTTCCTTCTGTTGCACCCTTTCTTGTTTGCATGAGATTTACAATACGGGTTCAGGCCATTCAGCTCCCTTGGCCGAATGCTGGAGCTACACTGGCTATGGTGAGCCCATGGCTGCTATGCCCAGTATTCAGGCAGGAATCCCTCCCTGTGCACACTTATGTGACTACTGATGTTTTGTTTACTTTAGTTCAGTTTAGTTTAGAGATACAGCGCGGAAACAGGCCATTCAGCCTACCGAGACCGCACCGACCAGTGATCCCCGCACATTAACACTATCCTACACACACACAGGACAATTTACACATACACCAAGCCAATTTGCCTACATACCTGTACGTCCTTGGAGTGTGGGAGGAAAGCAAAGATCTCGGAGAAACCCCACGCAGATCACAGGGAGAAGGTACAAACTCTGTACAGACAGCATTCCATAGTTGGGATCGAACCCCGGTTGTCAAGCTGGAAAGGGTACGGGGAAGATTTACGAGGATGCTGCCAGAACTAGAGGGTCTGAGCTATTGGCAGAGGTTGAGTAGTCTGGGACTCTATTCGTTGAAGCGCAGGAAGATGAGGGGTGACCACATAGAGGTGTATAAGATCATGAAAGGAATAGATGACATGGGTTTAAGGTGAAGTGGAAAAGAGGACATTTAATAAGAATCTGAGGGGTAACTTTTTCACACAAAGGGTGGTGGGTGTATGGAAGAAGCTGCCAGAGGAGGTAGTTGAGGCTGGGACTATCCCAACGTTTAAGAAGCAGTTAGATGGGTACATGGATAGGACAGATTTCGAGGGATATGGATCAAATGCTGGCAGGTGGGACAAGTGTAGCTGGGCAAGTTGGGCAAGTTGGGCCTGGTTCCACACTATATCGCTCTATGACTCTATCGTTCCTGCATCTCAACAACTCCCAGAAGATGACACCTCCAACCACTTGCATCCTCTGTCCAGTTCGCCCCATTGACTCTGAGATGACAGTGGATATCAGGGAGACAGGGTACCCCACCAGTCGGCTGAGCTGTTGCCATCTATGTTGAAGCCAGATTCCTAAAACAAAGCTGTTCTTTAATGAAATTTGACGTACCTCTGCAGCATAAGTGCTCAGCGTATTGCTGTCGTTGAATGAACTCCCAACCACCCACTTGAAATCGCCATATGGTCCCTGCTGAGTGGAGACACTGAGATCCCTCCAGTCCACTGATGGCTGAATGAGAGTGATGGATGTGGCTTGTACCTCCAAATAGCTGTGTGAAACCAACAGCAACAGACGAATATTGTCTAACTCGATTCCCTCTATGAAGAGGTCCAGCATGTTGTTCCAGCAGATGAATGGCCCATTGTTTGGGTTGGCAATAGGCAGCTTATCACAGCTGATGCAGATGATTCGCTGTTTATGGAACAGTGATGTTGTTTGGATCCGCGATAGATTTATTTTAAACGTTGGACTTTGGAGAAGCAGCGTGGAAATAGTCCCATTGGACCACCGTCTCCGCTCCGACCAACAATCACCCCTACACACTAGGGACAATTTTACCAGCGCCAGTTAGCTTGTACGTCTTTGGAGTGTGGGAAGAAACCCGGAGAAATCCCTCAGGGAGAAGGTACAAACGCCGTACAGACAGCCACCGCAGTCAGGAGCGCCCAGCAGACACACACATACTCCACACAAGCCACAATGAACGTCAGGATTGGACCCCGGGTCTCCAGAGCTGTGAGGCACCAGCTCTATTAACCTTTACAATTAAAGTCGGTCCACCAGATGAGATTGCTCAGTGTTTTTCCGCTAAACATTCAATTTTTCCCAAGTTACAAGAAGCAGGGACAAAATTCATCCACATACGCTTGTTGATGATTCAAATTGTGTCTGAAATGTTTCAATATCTGGTTCCCAATTTTACCTATTACAGCATATTTTTCCTAAATAGAGCAAGGAAACAGTACAGCACAGGAACAGGCCCTTCGGCCCACAATGTTTGTGCCGAACATGATGCCAAGTTAAACCGACCTCATCTGCCTGTAAATGATCCATTTCCCTCTATTCCCTGCACATCCGTGTAAATTTCCAAAAGCCTCTTAAACGCCGCTATCGTATCTGCCTCCACCACAGCCCCTGGCAATACGTTCCAGACCCCTACCACTCTCTGTGTAAAAAAAACACTTGCCCCGCTCATCTCCATTCAACGTTCCAATCTCACCTTATAGCTACTAATACGACCTCTAGTGTTGGGCATTTCCACCGTGACTGGCAACGCACCAGGTTTCTCAGCCCCGCACACAATGAAGATTCATGTGAGCATCGGCTGCACCTTGCCTTTGGCCTTCGTCCTACAAGCTACTGAAACACGAGCCTTTATTTGGCATTCGTAACACTTGTCTGTCTGGAGTTTACATTGTTGTCTGGGTGATTGTTATTGTACCTCTCACGACTAATTCAGGTTGGCGCATTCTTGTTCCTGTCCGGACAATGAATTCTGTTTAGTGAACACAGAACTTTCCATCAGGTTAAGGATACTTAAAAAGCGATAAATAAAAACCTACAGATATTAGAAATCTGAAATAATAACAAAAACCATTGTTCAATGGACATTTTAAAGTCAGGGATAGATAGATTTGTGATTGGTACGGGTGTCAGGGGTTTATGGGAAGAAGGCAGGAGAATGGGGTTAGGAGGGAGAGACAGATCAGCCTTGATTGAATGGTGGAGTGGACTTGATGGGCCGAATGGCCCAATTCTACCCCTATCACAGAACTAAACTAAACTAAACTAAACTGCTCTTTTCCAAGAAGCGTAAAGATTTAATAAGAAATCATGATTTGTTGCCAAGGGAAGTTAACTTTTATTTTAAACTAAACAACTACCGTATATAGAAGTCAGAGATGTGTTTTTGACCTTCTACATTGTTGCTGCTTTCAAAGCATTGCACCCCAGAACCAAACAAACCTTCTCCCATGACTGGTATACACTACGACAATGCAGCATCTCGAGTTTTACACTCTTGATTTACTCGTGTTTAGAGCAACGTGCCTGTCTAATTAATGAGAGGAGTATTTATTCATGTCTAGAGAATGATTGGAATCTAGAATGCTCTGCCTGAGGACGTGCCGAATTGGACCATGTGATTTGCATGTTTGTTTGGTTTAGTTTAGAGATACAGCAGGGCTGCGCCACCGTGACCACCCATGACCTCATTGTTCTCGAAACAAACCCCCTCGTCCACACGGGGAGCAGTTTATCGGGCGGAGGAATAGATTCCAGGTTGTCAAAGCCTCCTTGAGAAAGTGCAACGTCCTGACTGACTTGGAGATCATTGATGCATGACCAGTGAGCTTATCCCTACAATATTCTGTTGTGCTGAAGCAAAGCAAGAATTTCATTGTCCTATCTGGCACACATGACAATAAACTCTCTTGTATCTTGAATCATGAATCTTGTATGTGTTTTTCACTCAAAAGGGTGGTGGGTAGGTGGAACAAGGAGGTCGTTGGGGCTGGTACAATCGCAACGTTTAGGAACCAGTTAGACAGGTACATGGATAGGAAAGGTTTAGAGGGATATGGACCCAATGCAGGTAGGTGGGACAAGTTGAGCCAGCGGGATTGTTTCCACACTGTACTGCTCGATGACTCTATGACTCTCAAAGTGGAGAAGCAGCACTTTGGTGGCATTGGGAACTTTGACCCATCAATGGGGAGCATGGAGAAGCCCAGCATGACTAGCGCAAGGTCACATGGCCTCACCAACTACCGTCCTGCTCAGCATCATGAGGCACCTGGCCCATCTGAAATTTCCACTCAAAAACTTTCTGTCTCTCCCACCGTCTTCCTCCTTTGGACCGCTCTCACCAACTGTTGGCCATCCTGGAAATGGTAGTTACATTAGTTTAGTTTAGTTTTGTGCCTATAATGTGGCTGACTCTGAAATAGCAGACCAAGGTACTATGTTTAGTGGTGACTAGAGATGGGACTTCAACGCTGATCTCACAAACTGAAAAATGTATAAATATATATTTTTAACGCACATTGATGGAGGGGAATGTGTTTTGAGGGAGAGGCGGAGAGTTTCAAATAATTAACCAACTTTCTTGTATTGGATTTAAATGTTTCTTTGGCACAGAGGGGGCTGTAGGGAACCTTGTAGAGTATACAAAGTAAAGACATTGAGAAACATAAGTAGAATAGATAGTTGGAAGCTTATTCCACAGCAAAGGTGTCCAAAACGAGACGTTGAGGGGAAGGGGTATGAGGTTTAGAAGGGATGTGGGGAAGAATCGTTTCACACAGAAGGTGGCTGGAATCTGCAATACTCTTTAATGCAGGTTTAGTGGAAGCAGAAGTCCCCATAGCATTTAGACGGTATCCAGATGTGCTCTCAAATAGCCAAAGCATTGAAGACTAGGGAATGAGATTAGTTTGAATGGGTCATTGATGGAGGGTGGGCCTCAGGGCCTGTTTCTCTGTGTATGTCTCCGTTACTGTGGTCATTAGTCATTAGTTTATTGTCACCTGCACCAAAGCTTTTTGTTGCGTGCGAACTAGTCAGCGGAAAGATAATAATTGATTGCTAATGAGCCATCCACGGTGTGCAGAAGTGTCTGTTTCCATGTCACATCTCTAAAGTAAATTAATCTAAACTGAACTAAACTGAATTAAAGGAATAACATGAATAAGGTTTAGTGCAAGATAAAGCCAGTAAGGTCTGATCAAATGTTCAAGAAGGAACTGCAGATGCTGGAAAATCGAAGGTAGACAAAAATGCTGGAGAAACTCAGCGGGTGCGGCAGCATCTATGGAGTGAAGGAAATAGGCAACGTTTCGGGCCGAAACCTCGGCCCGAAACGTTGCCTATTTCCTTCGCTCCATAGATGCTGCCGCACCCGCTGGGTTTCTCCAGCATTTTTGTCTACCACCGATCAAAGATAGTCCAAGGGTCTCCAACGAGGTCACATAGTAGTTCAGGACTGCTCTCTAGTTGTTGGTAGGTTTGTTCAGTTGCCTGATATCAGCTGTGTAATGAACCGTTTTCAGTATATTCACTGCTGATTTTAAGTGATTTACTTCTTAGTTTAAAAAAAAAAAACTTTTTGAATTTTCTTAATAGTATGTTGATTTTTAATGGCTTTTTAATAATTCTCTGAAGTGGAAGTTTGGATGTCAGAGAGTTTCACAAATATTCAAGGTGTTTAGCGATTTGGCAGCCAGCTCAGCTCGGGGAGTTGGGTAATGAGCTGTCAAATGTTTGAATGGGCTCTATAAATGAAAGGCCCAACGCTCTATAGGGAGTCTCTGGAACTATCGATCGTGTGACAGGTAATATTTTCAGGTTCGCTGCTGACAGAAAGGGGCGGCACGGTGGCGCAGCGGTAGAGTTGCTGCCTTACAGCGAATGCAGCTCCGGAGACCCGGGTTCGATCCTGACTACGGGTGCTGCCTGCACAGAGTTTGTACCTTCTCCCCGTGACCTGCGTGGGTTCTCTCCGAGATCTTTGGTTTGCTCCCACACTCCAAAGACGTACAGGTTTGTAGGTTAATTGGCTTGGTGTAAATGTAAAAATTGTCCCTAGTGAGTGTAGGATGGTGTTAATGTGCGGGGGTGGCTGGTCGGCGCGGTCCCGATGGGCCGAAGGGCCTGTTTCCGCGCTGCATCTCTAAACTAAACTAAACTCCAAAGACGTACAAGTTTGGAGGTTAATTGGATTTGGTATAATTGTAAATTGGCCCTAGTGAGTGTAGAATCGTGTTTGTGCGCGGTGATCGCTGGCCCGCGTGGTGAGCCGAAGCGTCTGTTGCTGCGTTGTATCTCTAAGCTAAAACTAAGTGGACATGTGGATAGCGATAAGGTGGATGCAGACAGGACCAGTAAATGGGCAGCAACATGGCAGATGGAGTGCAGTGCGGAAACATATGAGGTTATCCATTTCAGTCGTGGAAAACAGGGACGTAGAGGTGAAGGATAGGGATTTATTAATAGAGTCGTAGACAAACAGCACAGAAGTAGACCCTTCAGCCCAACTCATCCATGCTGACCAAGATGCCCCGCCTAATCTAGTCCCATTTCCCCCTGTTTGGCCCCTATCCCTCTAAACCTGTTCAGAGGGCATTGAATATAAGTCACTGAAAGTTTACATGTAGTTAATTCGGAAAGCAAAAGATAAACTGGCCTTTGTAGGAGAGGATTTGATTGCAAGGTTAAAGATATCTGTCCACGGTCCACATCTAAAATATTGTCTGCACTTTTGTTCGTCAACCTTAAAAAATATATAGTTGTTATTGAGGGGGTGCAGAGAAGATTCACTATATGGTATTCTGGTTGATAAGCCTGCCATGTGAGCAGAGATTCAGTGAATTCAACCTCTATTCTATGGTTTATAAGAATGAGAAATAATCTTATTGAAGAAACTTCTTCTAGGATGCAACAGAGTCGATCTGGGGAGGGTGTTTCCCCTGGCTAAGGAGTTTAAAACAAGGCATTACATGTGGACGCAGCCCAGACCATCACACAAACCAACCTCCCTTCCATTGACCCCATCTACACTTCACTCTGCCTCGCCAAGGCCACCAGCATAATCAAGGATGAGTGACATCCCGATCACTCCCTCTTCTCCCCTCTCCCATCAGGCAAGAGGTACAGAAGTGTGAAAATGCACACCTCCAGATTCAGGGACAGTTTCTTCCCAGCTGTTATCAGGCAACTGAACCATCCTATCACTAACTAGAGAGCGACCCTGAGCTACCATCTACCTTATTCGAGACCCTTGGACTATTTTTAATTGGACTTTAAAGGACCTTATATTGTACTATTCATTAGTCCCCTTTTCCTGTATATTGCACACTGTGTAATCGTGTATAATCTTTCTACTGACTGGCAACACACACCAAAAAACGTTTAACTGTACCTCAGTACACGTGACAATAAACTAAACTAAACTAAACTGAATCGTAATAATGGGGAGGCCATTTGGGTCTGAGAAAATTAGCAGTTTCTTCACTTAAGATGTAGTGAATCCTAAGAATTCTCTACCCTGGAGAGCTCTGGAGGTTTGGTCAATGATTGCTTTCAAAAATTGCATGAGATTGATAGACTTGTACATAATAGAGGAATAAAGGAATCTATGATGATAAAGTGGAAAAAGATGAGTTAGAACATCGGCCTTGTAGAGCAGGCTTGAGGGGCTGAATGACCTTCTCGTTCATCGATCTTTTAGTGTAGTTTAGAGATACAGCGTGGAGACAGGCCCTTCGGCCCACCGAGTACGTGCCAACCAGTCATCCCCGCACACTAACACTATCCTACACGCACTCAAGACAATTTACATTTATACCAAGCCAATTAACATACAAACCTGCACGTCTTTGGAGTGTGAGAGTAAACCGGAGCACCCGGAGAAAACCCACGCAGGTCACGGGGAGGACGTACAAACTCCATACAGACAGCAGCCGTAGTCAGGATGGAACCCGGGTCTCTGGCGCTGTAAGGCAGCAACTCTACCGCTGCGCCACTGCACCCCCCATGTTTCTCCTGGGTAATTATTGCGCCGCCTGATACATAAAATCAGTTTCCTTCAGGATATTTTTGCTAGGTGATCCATTTAGGATAATTAGTTCAGGAAGCAGGTGTGTGGTGTGTGCAGGCAGCTCACCTCTTCCTGGAAATCCAAGGCCAATATTTGCGTTTGCAATTATTGTCGAATTATGTTTTATAACGCTCTAATGAACCACTTTGCCATGATTTGCTGCATTACATAACACATTCGTGCAACATAACCGCTTTTTCTATTCCTTGACACGTATCTGAGCCCTCTGTTTTTTTAATTTTGTAGCATTAATTATCTAGATCTGCAAAATTAGCAGTAAAATAGATTATTATTTCAGGTTTAGTTTAGTTTAGTTGAGAGATACAACTCCCGGCCCACCGAGTCTGCGCCGACTAGCGATCCCCGCAAACACGCACTATCCCACACCAGGGACAATTTACAATTTTTACCGGAGCCAATTAACCTACAAAGCTGCACGTCTTTGAACTGTGGTGGGAAACCGGAGCACCCGGAGAAAACCCACGCAGTCACGGGAAGGACGTGCAAACTCCGTCCAGGCAGCACCCGGGGTCAGGATGGAACCCGAGCCTCTGGCGCTGTAAGGCAGCAACTCTACCGCTGCCGGAAAGGAGACGAGGAGATGTTTCTTTCGCCAGAGGGTGGTGAATCTGTGGAATTTATTGCCACAGACGGCTGTGGAGGCCAAGCCATTTGGTTATTTTTACGGCTAAGAGTGCAAGATTCTTGATTAGTACGGGTGATTAGTACGGGTGATTAGTACGGGTGTCAGGGGTTATGGGGAGAAGGCAGGAATATGGGGCTGAGAGGGAGAGATAGATTATCCATGATTGAATGATGCAGTGGACTTGATGGACCAAATGCCCTAATTCTGCTCCTAGAACATGAGTCAGGACTCCTCAATTAAAGTTCCCTCCAACACCTCCTCAGCGCTGCCACCAACCCATTAGCATATTGCCTCGTGGTTTATCCCACTTGTTCAGTAGTGTTTTTATTTTTTTTCTCTGCCAATTGTCGCCCATTCTCTCTTTGTCCGAATCACCTTGAGTGGGAGGGAAGATTATGGGAACAATCAGGAGCAAGAGAGAACACCAGTGGACTTTTAGTGGACTAGTATCTACCCCCAGGGCACTGTGCTGCCAACGTTCTCCATTAGTCGGAACAACAAGCAGCTGTTAGGAAACCATTTAAAGCAAAACGAAAAGTAACTGTACAACATCAGAGCATCTCAAAGCTCTCCTGAGCTCCTGTACAGCACGTTTGAAGTGCAATTACTGTTATAAAGAACAGTGGCAGCCAGGTTTACTTGCACCTAGACCTCAATAACCACAGGGTGATGAATTTCAAACTAACTAGTTCAATAAAGTGGTGTTTGATGAGGGGGAAAAATATTTTCCACGACATCTGGCTTGCTTTCAAATAACCTCGTTGGTGACACAAGAGACTGCAGGTGCTGGAGTCTTGAGTAAAACACAAAACACTGCGGGAACTGAGGACGGGTGTCAGGGAGTGAGGAGGGCTGTTGGAGTGCAGGGGGAGCTCTCTTAGTTTAGTTTAGATTAGAGATACAGAGCGGAAACAGGTCCTTCCACCTGTTGCTGCCTTATGCCCCTGTCTCACTTAGGAAACCTGAATGGAAACCTCTGGAGACTTTGGGCCCCACCAAGGTTTCCGTGCGGTTCCCGGAGGTTGCAGGTGGTTGCCGGAGGTTGCAAGTATTTGAAGCAGGTAGGGAGACTGACAAAAACCTCCAGGAACCGCACAGAAACCTTGGTGGGGCGCAAGTAGTTGATAGACAGGTTTATACTCTCTAGGAAGATTGAGAGGGGATCTTATAGAAACTTACAAAATTCTTAAGGGGTTGGACAGGCTAGATGCAGGAAGATTGTTCCCGATGTTAGGGAAGTCCAGGACAAGGGGTCCGCTTAAGGATCAGGGGAAAATCCTTTAAAACCGAGATGGGAAGAAACTTTTTTCACACAGAGAGTGGTGAATCTCTGGAACTCTCTGCAGAGGTAGTTGAGGCCAGTTCATTGGCTATATTAAGAGGGAGTTAGATGGACCCTTGGGCTAAGGGGATCAGGGGGTATGGAGAGAAGGCAGGTACGGGATACTGAGTTGGATGACCAGCCATGATCATATTGAATGGCGGTGCAGGCTCGAAGGGCCGAATGGCCTACTCCTGCACCTAATTTCTATGTTTCTATGTCTGTGTTTCGGTCTCCAGAGGTTTCCGTTTGGGTTTCCTAAGAGGGACAGGGGCATTACAGCGCCAGAGACCCAGGTTCGATCCTGACTACGGGTGCTGTCTGTGCGGAGTTTGTACGTCCTCCCCGTGACTGCGTGTGTTTTCTCCGGGTGCTCCGGTTCCCTCCCACACTCCAAAGACGTACAGGTTTGTAGGTTAATTGGCTTCGGTGTAAATGTAAAATTGTCCCGAGTGCGTGTCAGGATGGTGTTAATGTGCGGGGATCGCTGGTCGGCACGGAATCAGTGGGCCGAAGGGCCTGTTTCCCCACTGTGTCTCTAAACTAAACTAAAACTAGACGATGATAGACACAACAAGCTGGAGTGACTCAGCGGGACAGGCAGCATCTCTGGAGAGAAGGAATGGGTGACGTTTCGGGGCGAGACCCTTCTTCAGACTAAAACTAAACGATACTACATAGCAGTAAATGAGTGGAAAGCTGTAATTATCAAGTTCAAGATGTGCCAATTGGACCCATGCACGGCCCGTTGCTCATTCCCAAGTGCCCTTTGATTACAGATGTTTGCCGTCAAAATATAAATTTTTATCTATTATGATACAGGTTTTAAGATGTGGGACAGCAGTTTCCATTGGCAACGCCAGAACATAAAATTTGTCCAAGTGATTTGTTTAGGATTATCCATGAGCCATTCATTAAGATATTTTATGTTGCTGTTTGAGCAGGCTGCCTATTATGTACTTTGAGGGAGAGTAGATGTGGGGAATGATACAGTAGGTGGGGAGCCGTGTCTGGGCTATTGTCTATGTGCATTTGTGCATTGTAATCTGACTGCTCACAATTTCCCTTTCCCCAGTCACTGCACAGTTAAACACCATAGATTTATCGACACATGCAACAGCACAGCCATCCCTGCCCGAACATGGTCATTATAACTGGCAGAGGAGCTGCAAAAATCACACTGTCTGCTTACAAGTTAAACCTACCTGTTAATTTACTTCAAAGAAATCTGTTCACACAGAAATCAAAATGGCTGCATTGCCAGAACAGCTCCTTATGGCATCCAGAGCACTTGAAAACCCACGTAGTTCTTTCTTTCTGGATTTAAATTAATTTCTTTCCTGGCAGCACAATGGCACAGCAGTAGAGTTGCTGCCCTACAGCGCCGGAGACCCAGGTTCGATCCCCACTCTGGGTGCTGTCTGTACAGAGTTTGCACGTTCTCCCCATGCCATGCGCGGGTTTTCTCCGAGATCTTCAGTTTCCTCCCACACAGCCAAAGACGTACAGGTTTGTAGGTTAATTGGCTTCGGCAAAAATTGTAAATTGTGCCTGGTGTGTAGGATAGTAGCAGTGTACGGGGATCGCTGGTCGATGCGGACTTGGTTGGCCAAAGGGCCTGTTTCCGTGCTGCATCTCTAAACTAAACTAAATACAGAAATCAAAATGGCTGCTCCACAATGTCACACTTCCAACACAGTTCATTGCCTGTGCAACGTATGGCATCCAGAGGCTATGAAAACCTAGTTTTATCTTTCTCAATTTAAATTAACTTTTTTTCCTGGTGGCACGGTGGGGCAGCCTTACTGCCTTATTGCGCCAGAGACCTGGGTTCGATCCCCACTCTGGGTGCTGTCTGTACGGAGTTTGTACGTTCTCCCCGTGCCCTGCGTGGGTTTTCTCCGAGATCTTCAGTTTCCTCCCACACTCCAAAGACGTACAGGTTTGTAGGTTAATTGGCTTTAGTAAAATTGTAAATTGTCCCTAGTGTGTAGGATAGCGACAGTCCACGGAGTTTTACTACGTTAAAACTTTTATATAGCTCCTTTCACGACCTTAAGATGTTAAGTAGTGCTTTGTATCCAGTGTAGCGGCACCTAGTGGTGGGGCTGGGAAGTCAGAACCCTCGTCATTGGTCAGCACTGTCACGTGACCGCGGTGGTCCGTTCGCGTGCTTTTAGTCGGATATTAGCGATCCTCCCCATCGACAGGAGCTATTTCCGTAAACTAGACTAAGGACGCGGTTTTACCAGTTTCTGTTTGTTTTCTGTCAATAAAAAAACACTTTGCTCAACCTGCCTGGTCTCACTGCACCAGTAACATTTTTTTAATGTGTGGCCACTATTATTTGGTGGAAATAGTGGCAGCAAAGTCACACCACAACGTCACACACAGCAAATATTTAATGCCAAGCGGTTTCAGTAACATTGATTTAGGTTCAACATTAACCAGGATCTAGCAGAACTCAACTACCCTCTGTGGCAGAGAGTTCCAGAGATTCACCACTCTCTGTGTGAAAAAAGTTCTTCTCATCTCGGTTTTAAAGGATTTCCCCCTTATCCTTAAGCTGTGACCCCTTGTTCCCGATGTTAGGGAAGTCCAGGACAAGGGGTCACAGCTTAAGGATAAGGGGGAAATCCTTTAAAACCGAGATGAGAAGAACATTTTTCACACAGAGAGTGGTGAATCTGTGGAATTCTCTGCCACAGAAGGTAGTTGAGGCCACAGTTCATTGGCTATATTTAAGAGGGAGTTAGATGTGGCCCTTGCGGCTAAAGGGATGGAGAGAAGGCCGGTACAGGATACTGAGTTGGATGATCAGCCATGATCATATTCAATGATGGTGCAGGCTCGAAGGGCCGAATGGCCTACTACTCCTGCACCTAATTTCTATGTTTCTATGTTTCTAACTCCCCTCTCATGAAGGTCACGGGGAGAGCGTGCAAACTCCGTACAGCCAGCAACCGTAGTCAGGATCGAACCGGGGTCTCTGGTGCTGTAAGGCAGCAATTCTACCGCAGCACTACTTCCTTTTTCTCTCCTTTCCCTTTCAAGACTGAATCCACTGCCACCAGTTTCTTGTAGAGACAAAGCGCTGGCGATTCTGGTTAATACACAAAAGGACACAAAGTACTGGGGTACCTCAGCAGGTCAGGCAGCGTCTCTGGAGAACATGGATCAGCGACGTTTCGGGTCGGGACCCCTCTTCGTCCTGTCGAATCCATGTTCTCCAGAGTCACACCGGTCATGGTGGCGCAGCGGTAGAGTTGCTGCCTTACAGCAAATGCAGCGCCGGAGACCCAGGTTCGATCCTGACTACGGGCGCTGTCTGTACGGAGTTTGTACGTTCTTCCCGTGTCCTGTGTGGGCTTTCTCCGAGATCTTCGGTTTCCTCCCACACCCTAATGACGTACAGGTTTGTAAGTTAATTGGCTTGGTAAATGTAAAAATTGTCCCTGGTGGGTGTAGGATGGTGTTAATGTGCGGGGATCGCTGGTCGGAGGGAACCTGGTGGGCCGAAGGGCCTGTTTCCGCCTGTATTTCTAAACTAAACTGAAAAAAATCATAATAGGTTTATGGCGGTTTATGCCAAAGGTCGGAGTAACACAGCGGGTCTCCAGAGATTTCTCTGCAGATGCTGCCTGACCCGCTGAGGTACTCCGGCTTTTTTGTGTCTATCTTCAGTGCCAAGGGTTTGTTTAGTGTAAAACTCCGCTCAGTGCCAGCAGTGAGGCTGAAAGCTGGAGGAAGCAGTGCAACCCGCTTTGCTTCCATCTTTAGTCAATGCATTTAGGTTGCTAAAATTACAGCAGGTTAATCGGTGCTGCCAATGAGAAGATTTCCTTCCAAATTGCTCATTTTCTAACCCTGTGCTTCTTTAATGCCAAGCATGGTCCAAGAACCATTGCTAAATTAGTTTTAAAAAAATGGTAAACAGTGGTTGAAAAATACTGAGTTTGCTCAGCGGGTTAGGCAGCATCTATGGAGGAGATGGATGGGTGACGGTTCCATTTTGGACCCTTACTCAGACTCTGCGGGACCCCAGCTCCAACTAAGCATTGGTATTTGGATGGTAGTGTTTGTTCTGAGCCTTTCAAACTAAGAAGCATCTAATCCAGTTATGGCACAGTGACACTCCCATTGTTCCTGATGGTGGGAGATTTGACAATATAATCTCATTAAATATCAAGGATGGGTAGTTATACTGGAAATGGTCATTGTCTAGATGTTACGCAAAAAAGCTGGAGAAACTCAGTGGGTGCAGCAGCATCTATGGAGCGAAGGAAATAGGCAACGTTTCGGGCCGAAACCCTTCTTCAGACTCTGGATGGATGTTGGATGTTGCCTGGATTTGTTGGATGGAGACAACTTCATTTGCTGAGAAGTTGCGAATGTAATTGAACATTATGTTGACGTTAATGGCACTCACTCTCACCTCACTATGACCCTCGGACTATCTTTGATCGGACCTCACTGGCTTTACCTTGCACTAAACATTATTCCCTCATCATGTATCTATACACTGTACATGGCTCGATTCTAATCATGTAAAATGTGTGAAAATGCACAACTACAGATTCTGGGGCAGTTTCTTCCCAGCTATTATCAGGCAACTGAACCATCCTACCACAATCAGAGAGTGGTCCTCTTTGGAGACCCTGGGATTATCTTTGCTTGGACTTTACTGGCTCTATCTTGCACTAAACGTCATTCACGTTATTCTCCTTTGTAATCCCGATTGTAATCATATATTGTCTTTCCACTGACTGGTTAGCACGCAACAAAAGCTTTTCACTGTACCTAGGTACACGTGACAATAAACGGAACTGAACTGCAGTTAGTTCTTTTCTCCGTATTTGGACCAACTCTGGAGTTGGGTAACGCTGCCAAACTCATGCTGGGCATAGGTATGCAGGCTAGTGAATGAATGAATGAATGAATGAATGAATGAATGAATACTTTATATTTTATTGTTACATGTGACAAGTCATGGTGAAATTATTTGCTTGCGTACCCAAGGTATACAAATAGTTGCCACATAAAGGGCGCTGGCAAAGTTGCAGAGTACCCGCGCCAGGTCCACCCTTGTTCTCCCCTTCCCCCTCCCTCACGTTGGTCCCCCCCACACCTGGTCCTCCTTCGTTCCTTTCCCCGGCAGCGGCGTCCTCACTCCCACGTGGTCCGTCCTCGTCGGTCAGTCGGCGCCATTATCGACCGCGACCTCTCCACTATCGCCGCCGGGTCCCCTCCAGATGCCTCCGTGGCACCGACCCAGGCCCCAGCCGTGGGCTCCACAGACCAAGGCTCCGTCGACTCTGTCGGTCGCGGCTTCTCCGTTGCCGCGGTCTGCCAGGCGAGTAAGGGAAGCCCGACAGCAGTAGTGACACCGACCTCCAATAGTTTGCTGCACGGTGGCAGCAGGTTTGCACAGCGGTGCAGCTGGTGGAGCCGCTGCCTCACACCGCAGGAGAACCAGGTTCAACCCTGACCTCGGGTACGCAAGCTCCCAGTGACCGCGCGGGATTCCTCCGGGTGCTCCCACATTCCAAAAGAGGTGCTGGTTGGCGGGTTCATTGGCTTCTGCCAAGTCGGGAGTTCTTGGTTCTTGGTTTCTTGGTCCTCCAAAATATTCCAAATGGATTTTAAACTGGAGGTGGTGGAGGGAGGACTTAAGCCAGTGGCCGTGAAAGTGGAATAACAGAGTACCGGTGTGAACAGATGATCGATGGTTGGCGTCGACTCGTTTGGCCGAAGGGGCCTCTTTTCATAATGTATCTCTAAACTGTGCCTGAGGATAGAACTGGGGCTGGAGAGGGAGCCGGTGCTTGGGTGGACAGAGAGGAAATGGGTCGGCAGCTATTTAATTTTTTGATAGAGGGTTTCATTCCGTCATGGCGGCTGGCTTTATATCCAAACATTGCAAACATTGTGCATTTCGATTGTTCTGAGTAGGACTGTAAAATGTCCAGATTACTTGTCGACTGAGATCTCAGTGCAAAAATAACCTTGCTCTCTCCCCATTCATTTCCAATCCCTCATCTTTAATCTGCCTGCCTGCCCTGGGATTAGTTACTTGCTCATTTCACCCTGTAACTGCACAGAGCCAGGACTGTCGGGATCCTGCCCTCCTGACCTCCCGATCCTGCCACAGTCTGACTAAGCCAGCTAGTTTCCACACTGCCTGCCTCGTGTCCACATAAGAAAAATCAAACCAGCACTTCAAACAGGGACTTCCACCAACGGCACTGTTTATCGAGTACCATTTATTTCCTTTCAGTCAAGGTCAGCTCCCGGAATGCTTCAAGTGAGGTCGTGTATGGATGAATGGATCAGGAACTATGTTGCCTTCGGCCGTTTAATATAAGATGGATACTGACTTTTATTAGAGATTTATTAAATTGAATCTTGCTTCGAGTGAAATGAAACAATTAAGTTATGATCCTTCTGCTTGATATATTTCTGTATAACAAGGTAGACACAAACTGCTGGAGAAACTCAGCGGGTGAGGCAGCATCTATGGAAAGAAGGAAGGGGTGATGTTTGGGTCTTTTGAGGCCCAATATCGCCTATTCCTTCTCTCCATAGATGCTGCCTCACCTGCTGAATTTCTCCAGCATTTTTTGACAACCTTCGATTTTTCCAGCATCTGCAATTCCTTCTTAAATATTTCTGTATAAGAATGTTAAGCTTCCTACCACCATTTTAAAATGCATGCTTGAGTGGAAAGCAAAGATGATAGATCAAACTTTATCATTTAATAACCAGGTTATTTTTTTATGCAATTCTGCGGTTCAGGATGTTTTTACAAATGTTTTCAGGAAAGCGGTGAAGTATTCAACATGCCCGGGGCTCCATGATTGCCACAGAATCCCATCTGTTCTGTATTTCAGACAGATGTGTGTAGGATGGAACTGCAGATGCTGGTTTATACCAAAGATAGGCACGACATGCTGGAGTAGCTCAGTGGGTCGGGCAGCCTCTCTGGAGAAAAGGAATAGATGGTGCTTTGGGTCGAGACCCTTCTTCAGACTCACAAGGGTCTCAAAAGAACAGGGTAGTGATTTTGGATGACCAGCCATATCGAATGGCAGTGCTGGCTCGAACTCCTGCACCTATTTTCTATGTTTCTATGTTTCTATATTTCTATGAGCCTTGTAACTGTCTAGAGAAGCGCTTCTGATGTAAGGTTGTTCTGTATTCATTGCAGTAATTTGTTTTCTTGTTTGTCGATGAGTTGTGTTACATTATCCTCGACTCTGATGCAACTGTCCCAGTGACCATGAGCCTGATCACGCACAGTCTACGCAGTAATAGCCTGCTTTTGGTAACTGATGTTACACCTACTACAACTGTTGCGTATTCGCCGTGGTATAATCGCTCTCTAATTCTCTTGGGAACGTTAACTGACACCGATCTCTTGTGTTCATTTTGTCATCGAGATGGTGCGGGTTACCAGGGTGGAAGAGAAAGGTCATGAGGTCATTTGCCCACATCGAGTCTGAAGAAGGGTTTCGGCCCGAAACGTTGCCTATTTCCTTCGCTCCATAGATGCTGCTGCACCCGCTGAGTTTCTCCAGCATTTTTGTGTACCTTCGATTTTCCAGCATCTGCAGTTCCTTCGTGAACACTGCACTAGTCTACATCCTTCTACACTAGTCCCACCTGCCAGCGTTTGGCCCATGTACTTCTCAACCTACCCTATCCATGTACCTGTCCAAATGATTTTAAAACTTTATGATAGTATCTGCCTCAAAGACCTACTCTGGTAGCTCTTTCCACATACCCACCCCGCTTTGTGTAAAAAAAGTTGCCCCTCAGTTAAATTAAATCATTCCCCATCACCTTAAACCTACGTCTACCTCTGGTTCTCGATTCTCCTCCTGTGAGTAAAAGACCCAATCTATTCCTTTCATGACCTTACACACCTCTATAAAATCACTCCTCGTCCTCCTGCGCTCCAAGGAATAAAGTCCTAGCCTGCTCAACCTCTCCCCGTAGCTCAGGCCCTTGAGTCCTGGCGACATCCTCGTAAACCGTCTCTGCGCCCTTTCCAGCTTTTCAATTTACCAATATCTTTCCTGTAACAGGGTGACCAAAACCAAGCGCCAATACTCCAAATGTGGTCTAGCCAATGAAAGATATTGCACTTCTCCTTTCTAATATATATGTATATCTATACTAAAACTTCATTTTTGTTGTTTATTATGGTATATACAGAGTAATATGTTTACTATTCTCGTTGTGCTGCAGTAAATAAGAATTCCATTGTTCCGTTTTGAGACGTATAACAATGATACACTCTTGACTACTGACTCTTAAGGTCAGGCAGCATCTATGGAGAGATGAACAGAGTTAATGTTTCAGGCCAAAATCCTTTCTTCAGGACCGGCAAACAAAACATACAGCAGCCGCAGCAGTCTTTTTTTTTTTTTGATTTTCAATCAAAAGGAATCCTGTAATAATTCCACAGCGTCTCTTAGATCCATCTCAAGGCAAATGGGATTTTAGGTTAAATCTCATCCAAAAGACAGCCTCTGTAAGCACAACATCCCCTAATATTACACTGCCCTCTCAACCATACAGGGTGTTCAAATTACTGCAGGAGGCAAACAAACCGTTGACCCCTGGATTAAGAGATGAGAATCACGGCTGTTGTGGTATAAAGAGAAGAAAGGCACTGGCTATTCATGTTCAGGTTGTTTCTCTCCTGCCCTGGTGATACGGTATCACCCCCCACAGCATTAAACAGGACAAATTGCGATGCTTTGGAATTCATAACATCCCAACGGGAATTTAGAAGTCTCCTTGTCTGTGCTGTAAGACAGATAACATTACGTTGAAAGCTCCTTGATTAATAATTCAATCAGATGCTGTTGAACTGTGAAGCTGGGAACGGCGCTAATTTAATTTCACTTGCACTCGCTCATTCTTTGGTGTGTCTGTTTCTCGGTGGCCTGCGAGCTCCCTGTTTTATTAAACTCGAGCACAAACTAAGAGTGAGTCTGATTGATGAGGCTGTTCGCGGCTTTGAAACATACGCTCGGCGACAGCAGGCAAAGGAATTTATTGATGCTGCGAAAACAGCGAAGGAATTACTGAAGGCAATTCTCCGAGGTGAAATGGAGCAATAACATCTGTGATGGATGCAGTGTCGGAGTAGTGCCCAGCTGAGCGGCCGACAGCCCATCGTGATGTTGGCACTGGAGCTCCCATCCGGGACTGAACATTTTTTTTATTTTTTTTTAAATCAAAAATATTTATTCAAATATTAAAATAGTATTTACAATCCAATAAAACAAAACACCACCATAATGCAAGGCGAACAAATATGCTAAGCAACTGCTAAACAACTATATTGCAATCCTTGTCCAGGATACATTCAACCCCCCTCGGTGCCCAGCGGTTGCGGAACACCCTCAGGGGGCCCGTGGACAAGGCGTATTCCCATTCTATCCGCACCCGGGCACGGACGTATCCCCGGAAAAGGGGCAGGCAGCCGGCTCGCGTAGAGCCCTCCACCGTCTGGCGCCTTGACTCGCGGATGGCCATCTTGGCATCCGGGACTGAACATTAGTGGGGGGGGGGGGGGGGGGGGGGGGTCCCCACTTGAAAACCAACCATCTCAAAGTCCAATAATTTCATAATTTCGTATTATCTGCAGTGATGTAGTCCTGTGACCTTTACTTCTGCTTTTGCAATGCATGACTGTGTAGCACCATGTGGATTGTACCAATACTGTTATGTCTGGCGGCTTTGTTTTATTATTATTATTGTTTAAATTATAATTTTTATTTTCCTTCCTTTTATTTTCCTGTTGTCTTTTTCAGTTTTTATTTTATTTTTTTGTTTGTTTTGTTCTGTTTTGTTGAAAAATTGTATAAAATAATAAAAAAATATTAAAACAAATTGAATCAGGAAAAAAAAAAAAAAAAAAAAAGAAAACCCTCACAAAGTCAGCGAAACACGGTGAAATCCCCGGAGCACGTAGCCCTGAACTAACCGATTCCCAGACACAATCCACTGGAATGAAGCACATAGACTGTGGAGGTGCTGCGCGGAAACAGGCCCTTCGGCCCATCGAGTCCGTGCCGGCCAGCTATCACCCCGCACACTAGCACTGCCCTGCACACACTCTTGGGACAATTTACAATTTACCGAAGCCAATTAACCTACAAACCTGCATGTCTTTGGAGTCACATAGAAACATAGACAATAGGTGCAGGAGGAGGCCATTTGGCCCTTCGAGCCTGCACCGCCATTCATTGTGATCATGGCTGATCATCCACAATTAGTAACCTGTGCCTGCCTTCTCCCCATATCCCTTCATTCCACTAGCCCCTAGAGCTCTATCGAACTTTCTTTTAAATTCATCCAGTGAATTGGCCTCCCATCTGTGGCAGCGAATTCCACAAATTCACAACTCTCTGGGAGAAAACGTTTTTTCTCATTTCAGTTTTAAATGGCCTCCCCATCATTCTTAGACTGTGGCCTCTGGTTCTGGACTCCCCCATCATTGGGAACATTTTTCCTGCATCCAACTTGTCCAGTCCTTTTTTTAATTTTATACATTTCTATGAGATCCCCGCTCATCCTTCTAAATTCCAGTGAATTCCAGCCCAGTCTTTCCAATCTTTCCTCATATGACAGTCCTGCCATCCCAGGGTTTAACCTCGTGAACCTACACTGCATTGCCTCAATAGAAAGCATGTCCTTCCTCAAATTAGGAGACCAAAACTGCACACAATACTCCAGATGTGGTCTCACTAGGGCCCTGTACAACTGCAGAAGGACCTCTTTACACCTACACTATACTCCTGCACTATACAGAGAAAACCAACGCTGGTCACTGTAGGGCAGCAACGCTTCTGCTGCATCACAGTGCAGATCTGTGGAGCTGCAGGACGTAGTACGTTGATTGAGAACAGCATACTGTGCTCATCTGGTGCCACTGTGCTGAAGGGAACATCGAGGTGAAGGGTTGACACAAGGGTTGAGCTGGATGTTTGCACGCCATCTTGGCAAGTGAGGGCGAGGACATTCCAACCACTGTCCGACAGGCTGGTGCCTTCTTTAACTGAATGCCCAACTCACCCCACCCTCTACAACCCCCACCCCCCACCCTCCCATCATGGCTCATAGCACCCTCTTCATATCTAGCAACTTGCGTTGAAAAATTTGCAACCTTTTTGAGTGAGGGACTAGGGTATGGCTTCACAACAGCTGGAAGAGTGAGCTGTGGCTGGAACTGAGCCAGCCTGAAATCACCCTAATGTGAGGTCGACCCCCGTTTAATTTTCACGCCCTCCACATCCACATTAACTTGCATGTTAATTATCTGTTTAATCAAATATAATACCACGGTGACACACAAGGACTGAGATGGCAAGGGTTTGTAATTGGTATGTTAGTGATGGGTTAGAGTGATGTTATTAAAGTCTAATTGGAGTGGTACTGGGAGAATTTAAATATGCGCGAAGGTGCTTGGAGGGACAGCCGCGACCAAGAGCATTGTCGTTCCTGCTGGGGGCAGAGGGACCAGTGGAGCGTCCCCTTGTAGCCAAGGTCCGGAGGGCAAGGAGCACCGCCACTCCACCTCTGGCCCCTAGGGGGAGGAGCGGCTCTGCTGCCAGCGACCGGAGGACTGGTGATGGGATCTAGGGAGTGGGCAGGGCCGAAAATTGGGCCTGCTCCCCGGCCTGGCCAAGTTGGCCATCCGCGTGTCACGGCGCCAGGCGGAAGAGAGCTTCGCCCGAGCCAGGTGCTTGCCCCTTTTACGTCCGCTCCCGATGGTGTTAGAGACGGACACAGTTGTATGATAGCTATTTACAGTGGCGGACTGGGTCTAAAAATATTGGTTGCCAGGAGACAAAGGGGGCCCACTTCATCAGGGGCCCACTTGATATAGGGGGCCCACTTCATCAGGGGCCCACTTGCCATCAGGCAAGCTGGCACCCTGGCCAGTCCGCCACTGGTTATTTAGTATATTTGCAAGGAATGCAACATCTTTTTTTGAAAATTTAGTGTCTAGATAATATGGTGATTTTGCACCTTTGTGGTGGGTGTGTGACCACGGTTTTGCTTTGTATCGTGATCGGAATTAAATAAATTATTTTTCATACTACAAAAAAAAAGTGTTGAGAGCTCCCGTTAACAGATCAAACGATCTAAACCGCGCACAAAGACTGAAGGTAGCAAGTGCACAAACACATTTGATTTTCCATCTTAGACTTTGGACTGTAGACTTAAAGATGCAGCACGGAAACAGGTCCTTTAGCCCACCGAGTCCACGCCAACCACGATCACCCCGTACACGACCAACCCGACCAACCCGTTAGGTGAAAAGTCTTAATTAACTGCTCTCTAAACCCTGTAGGAATAGGAGTAGAACTAGGCCATTAAGGCCCATCAAGTCTACTCCGCCATTCAATCTTGGCTGATCTATCTCTCCCTCCTAGCCCCATTCTCCTGCCTTCTCCCCATAACCTCTGAAACCTGTACTATTCAAGAATCTATCTATCTCTGCCTTAAAAATATCCACTGTCTTGGCTTTCACAGCCTTCTGTGGCAAAGAATTCCACAGATTCATCACCCTCTGACTAAAGAAATGTCTCCTCTCCTTCCTAATAGAACGTCCTTTAATTCTGAGACTGTGACCTCCAGTCCTAGACTCTCCCACTAGTGGAAACATCCTCTGCACATCCACTCTATCCAATGACTGAAGGATTTGGAATGCAAGTACAGTAGTAAAGACTAAGCACTTTGTCCACTGATTCATCTTCCTCCAGTCCTTGCCTGCAACAGGTTTACATGAAGGATGAACACCAAGTGCAAAGAAATTGTTTACTGGTTGAATTATTGAAGAGGAAAGATTTGATTCAGTTAACGTTGCTCTACTGATGTGCAGCTCAACACTTTGTACCTTGCCCGGCTCAACTCTATCGATCTGCACTGTTCTGAGGAATTGGTGGAATTAATAAGCTCGCCGGCCCCTAATGATACAATGGTGTGAGAGCGGAATTAGTTAATGATGTTGATAAAGGGAGGCACTGAAATAATTGGAGATCAATAACTGCGGCTAATTATATGACCACTTTGTTTAGAGATGCAGCTCGGAAACAGGCCCTTCGGCCCACCGAGTCTGCACCGACAAACTATCCCCGCATGTTAAAACTATCCTACACACTAGAGGAAGAGGGGAGAGGACTATCCTAAGACCGGGTAGATGCACAGAGTCTCTAGCCCAGAGTAGGGAACTTGAGGGCCGGGTCTCCGGCGTTGCAGGCGCTGTAAGGCAGCAACTCTACCGCTATGCCACCGTGCCACCCTCTGGGAGAAGCATCTTCTCAGTAAGCCCAAGAAAACCGTATGGTTTTTGTACGTTCCAAACCTGCAGCCACTTTCCCGATGAGACATTCACTCCTGGCAGCATCGCCCAAAACTGAGCACATGAAGGACCATCTCCAATATCAGAGCTGGCCTTCCCACTTGACCTTTTCACCTTCTAAACCTTTTGCCCCTTTTACAGTTTTGGTCTCCTAATTTGAGGAAGGACATCCTTGTGATTGAGGCAGTGCAGCGTAGGTTCACGAGATTGATCCCTGGGATGGCGGGACTGTCATATGCGGAAAGATTGCAAAGACTAGGCTTGTATTCACTGGAGTTTAGAAGGATGAGGGGGAGATCTTATAGAGACATATAAAATTATAAAAGGACTGGACAAGCTAGATGCAGGAAAAATGTTCCCAATGTGGGGCGAGTCCAGGACCAGGGGCCACAGCCTTAGAATAAAGGGGAGGTCATTTAAGACTGAGGTGAGAAAAAAACTTTTTCACCCAGAGAGTTGTGAATTTATGGAATTCCCTGCCACAGAGGCCAAGTCACTGGATGGATTTAAGAGTGAGTTGGATAGAGCTCTCGGGGCTAGTGGAGTCAAGGGATATGGGGAGAAGGCAGGCACGGGTTATTGATAGGGGACGATCAGCCATGATCACAATGAATGGCGGTGTTGGCTCGGAGGGCCGAATGGCCTCCTCATGCACCTATTTTCTATGTTTCTACGTTTCTATGAAAGGCCTCTTTGGAGAGTGGAGGTGGAATGATTCTGAGGGCATGGTATCAGGAGGGATTGCAGGGCATTGGAACGTGAGAACATGCAGTGGAATTACATTTCAGTGATGAACTATATTTTGCCCTGTATGAAAAGTGAAGCCGCTCTCAGTTCCCCGATCCTTACTCAATCTGCAAAATAAACATCTCAGTTACAGCCTGCCAAGGTCACGGGGAGGTGATGGCAAATGGTTTTGTCTTGACTTGCAAGGAAACCCAATCCATTCGGAGAACAAATGAATATGATCTCCTGAGACTGCAGCTACTGAATGACAACTGAACGACAAGTCATCGTTGATCTTGTGACCGGGTTTTACCCATTAATGCAACTGTCGGGGAGAGTGAGGAGAGCAGTCATAAGGTCACAAGTGATTGGAGCAGAATTGGGCCATTCGGCCCATCAAGCCTACTCCGCCATCCAACCATGGCTGATCTATCTCTCCCTCTCAACCTCATTCTCCTGCCTTCTCCCCATAACCCCTGACACCCGTACTAATCAAGCATCTATCTATCTCTACCTATCTCCATTGACTTGGCCTCCACTTGGCCTTCTGAGGCAATGAATTCCACAGATTCACCACCCTCTGACTAAAGAAATTCCTTCTCAAAAGCACTGTTTGTGTTGAGTTGAAATGGAATTAAATAGCGTTAAATATCACCAATATCACCAACGGTTTCTCTAGGACCACCCATACTCAAACAACGACCAAGAAAGCACACCAACGCCTCTACTTCCTAACAACACTTAGGAAGTTGGGCATGTCCCCAACAACTCTCGCAAACTCCTACAGATGCGCCGTAGAAAGCATTTTATCCAATATAAAAACTCATCTCCTATCATCGATTTGCTAATCTCTCTCTTGCTCTCTCTGCTTTCTTATCTCTCTTCTTCACTATCTCTTTCTTTTTTTATACACACTACACGTTTTTCTACTCTCTACTCTCTTTCTTTATTATTTCTCTCTTTAAAAAAAAAAAAATGAAGTTGTACAGAGAATGTATTATGTTAATATATATTTGGCACCTGAAAAAAGGTACCGGTCCGAAACGTTGCCTATTTCCTTCGCTCCATAGATGCTGCTGCACCCGCTGAGTTTCTCCAGCTTTTTTGTGTAACCTTCGATTCTCCAGCATCTGCAGTTCCTTCTTAACCACTGTATTGTACTTACTTCTAATAAATATGTAGCCCTGTGTAACTTCAGATTAGTTTTTCTTATTAAGAAATGTATATAAGTTTTGCTGTGAATATGTGCCCTCCATTTTGATTTGTTGTTAATGATTTAGATCATTTTTCCTGTGTGGTGATTGGTTTGGGGGGCGGGAGCTGGGGATAGTGGGTAATCGAAGTCCAGGAGAGAGAGAGAAGAAGTCCAGAAGAAGGCAGAAGAAGCCTAGTCTAACTGCTACCCCTTCAGCTCGGAGGGGTGGATTAAAGACTGTCGCTGTGTGGACTTTGTGTTTACGAGGAGAGTGAGAGCAGCGGTTAGCTGAGCCCTGGTGACAACGAGGGAGAAGGAAGATTTCTGCCACATGGGGTCCCCTCTGGTCAGCCATCTTGTGAGCTTCTGCACTGTGCACTTGTCGGCTTCCACTGTACAGGTGCACAACCTTTTATCCGAAAGCCTTGGGACCAGACACTTGTCGGATTTCGGACATTTTCGGATTTCAGAATGGAAGATTTTTAGCGTAGATTAGGTAGGTAGCGCGGGCGGCTTGAAAAGTCTGGAGCAGCTGCCTCCTCCCCGGAGACCGGGAGAATCATTGCATAAATGTTAGTCAGTTAGTTTGGAGGGATTTTATGTGGTGGTGGTGGTGTAGGGGTGAAGGGGGAAACTTTAATTCTTGGTCCCCTACCTACCTGGTCGGCGACTCCCAACCTCGCGGAGCTGGGGGCTCCGTCCGGCCGCGGGCGGCGCCGGTTGGAGCTCCGACCCCGGCAACTCTACCCCTGGCTGCGAGGCGCTCCAAATCCAGCGCGGCCCGCGGCCGGACGTCCCAGCTCCGAGAATGTCGGGAGTCGGCGGCGTTGCAGCGCTGGGATACCAGCGGGGAGCGAGCAATGCCTTACCGGGTCGCCGTGTGGCAAGCTCCGGAGCGCTGTGGCCGCCTTCTTCCAACATTCGCGGAGCGTCGCTGGATTTGGAGCCGCGGAGCTGGGGGCTCCGTCCGGCCGCGGGCGGCGCCGGTTGGAGCTCCGACCCCGGCAACTCTACCCCTGGCTGCGCGGCTCCAAATCCAGCGACGCTCCGCGATGTTGTGTGTCGGCGGCCACAGCGCTCCGGAGCTTGCCGCACGGCGACCCGGTAAGGCATTGCCCGCACCCCGCTGGTATCCCAGCGCTGCGACGCCGCCGACTCCCGACATTCGCGGAGCTGGGGCGTCCGGCCGCGGGCCGCGCTGGATTTGGAGCGCCTCGCAGCCAGGGGTAGAGTTGCCGGGGTCGGAGCTACAACCAGCGCCGCCCGCAGCCCTACCGGCCACAGCGCTGCGGAGCTTACTGCACAGCGACCCGGTAAGGCATTGACCGCTCCCCGCCTCTCCGACCAGGTAGGGGACTAAGAATTAAAGTTTACCCCTTAACCCCCCTTCACATAAAAGCCCTCCAAACTAACTGACTAACATTTAAGCAATGATTTACAGATGTTTAAGCGTCTCCCGGTCTCCAGGGAGGAGGCAGCCGCTACAGTAGTACAGACATGGGTTTACCGTGGGTTGTTTTGGGTCAAGTTTGGCGCCAAACGCGAGCTTTGGTGCGCAGACGACATCTGGAAAAAATGGCCGGTTTTCGGAGCTTTTTGGTTTCTGGAACACCGGATAAAATGTTGTGCACCTGTATTTGACCGCGACGCTCTCCAGCTTCGACCAGGCCTGCAACGTGGGGTTATTCTTGTTTTGTTTTTAATGTTGCCGGCTTGTGTCAGTGAGTGTGTGGGCCCACATAGTAATTAGTACTTAACGATACTATAAAAGATTGATATTTTATTTTGTATTTCCCTGACCAACATATCATTTATTTTAATTAATAGAATAAATGTAAAGGTAATTCATTGGAACAAAGTTGTCAGTTGATTTATTTTAACTGTTTCTACAGTAAGGTATACCATTTAATATTGTATTAAAGGTGCCCTATTGTTTATTTTATTAGAAGTTAATACAACTTCTTAAATAATAAAATAAACAAAACAAAAAAAAAAAAAAAAAAAAAAGGTGCCCTATTGTCCAAATTGAAAGACTGCATAAATACTTAAAGTAAGGGTTAACTAACACCTATAAGGGAATTAAAGTTTACGAACCTGGGGCGCAGCTCATGTAGAAGGCAAAGAAGCACTACAAATACATTAAAAAAAAGAAGAAAAAAAAAGAAAGCATTTTATTGGGATGCATCACAGCACGGTCTCGGAACAGCTTCATCCAAGACCGCAAGAAATTGCAGCAAATTGTAGGTGCAGCCCAGACCATCACACAAACCAGCCTCCCTTCCATTGACTCCATTTATAACTCACACTGCCTCGGCAAGGCCAGCAGCATCATCAAGGATGAGTCTCACCTTGGCCACTCCCTCTTCTCCCCTCTCAAACGAACACCTCCAGATTCCGGGACAATTTCTTCCCAGCTGTTATCGGGCAATTGAACCACACTACCACAACCAGAGAGTGGTCCTGAACTCCTAGCGGACCATAAGCAATTGGACATTACAGGCTTTACATTGCACTAAACGTTATTCCCCTATTATGTATCTTTACACTGTGTATGGCTCGATTGTAATCCTATATTGTCTTTCCGCTGGCTGGTCAGCACGCAACAAAAGCTTTTCACTGTACCTCGGTATACGTGACAATAAACTGAACTGAAAATCGGGTTGAACCACTCATGTTGTGATGGGCAGCAGATTGCCTTCGGGAGAAGGTGCCTGAAGACCTTTCTTCAACCTGACTGTAGGGGGGAGAAGCTGGAAGCAAGTTAGTAGTCTCTTCTTGCTTCCAGTTGCAACCCCCTACAATCAGCCTGAAGAAGGGTCCCGAGTCCCAAAACGAAACGTCACCCATCCTTTTTCGCTAGAGATGCCGCCTGGCCCGCTGAGTTACACCAGAACTTTGTATCTATCTTAGATTGCCATAAGGGTCCCTTGATCCATTCAGTACCTTTCAGGGTTAGCAAGCCATGGGAAGTGGGGGAGACCACCTGAGAGAAAGAGCAAAAGCAATTGTTCAATTTAGTTTAGTTTACAGATACAGCATTGAAACAGAACCTTCGGCCCCAGTGGAGTCCACGCCGACCATCGATCACCCGTTCACACCAACACCAGATTTACACAGAGAGTGGAATTCTCTGCCACAGAAGGTAGTTGAGGCCAGTTCATTGTCTATATTTAAGAGGGAGTTAGATGTGGCCCTTGTGGCAAAAGGGATCAGGGGATATGGAGAGAAGGCAGGTACGGGATACTGAGTTGGATGATCAGCCATGATCATATTGAATGGCGGTGCAGGCTCAAGGGGCCGAATGGCCTCTACTCCTGCACCTATTGTCTATGTTTCTATGTTTACCATGTTATCCCACTTTTGCATTAGCTCGCTGCACACTAGGGGCCAATTAACCTACACACCCACACGCCTTTGGGATAAATAGCACTGTGCTTGACAGCAGTTTGTGGATTAACTGTCCCCTGAAGTTCAATTCTATGTCTGTCTGAGTAGGAGTGAAGTAATTTGAAGCACCATGTAAACAGCACCTGAAGGAATTCTATTTGTAACCAAGGTCTTCATGGTCTTGTGCGCAAGAAGCACTAACTCTAGTCATTTACTAACCCTCTAATAGTAAAAGAGCAACTAATGCCAATACTCTTTCTTTCCAGGTGTAAAAAAAACTACAGAAAAAATGGTTTTGATGGAAAAAATGTTTATTGATAAATTTGAAAGCTGAATAATCAATAGGCAGGGTTCTGAATACAACGTGGCAATGTCCTTGGCCCACACTGTGCCCACACCAATCCATCTAATCCATATAATACAAGACCTCCTTTCACCTTTTCCATGTTCTGCTGTCCTGGCACTAACATGCAGTTAATGGACTTATCATTTAATTGTGGCAATCAGTCACGAGCAGCGAGTTTACAATAAGAGCCACAGCCTTACAGCACCAGAGACCCGGGTTCGATTCTGACTACGGGTGCTTGTCTGTACGGAGTTTGTACGTTCTCCCCGTGACCTGCGTGGGTCTTCTCCAAGATCTTTGGTTTCCTCCCACACTCCAAAGACGTACAGGTTTGTCGGTTAATTAGCTTGGTGTA
>NC_073401.1:24803005-24825505 GCF_028641065.1 Leucoraja erinaceus
ATGCAGGAACAATGTTCCCGATGTTGGGGGAGTCCAGAACCAGGGGCCACAGTTTATGAATAAGGGGTAGGCCATTTAGAACGGAGATGAGGAAACACTTTTTCACACAGAGTTGTGAATCTGTGGAATTCACTGCCACAGAAGGCAGTGGAGGCCAATTCACTGGATGTATTCAAGAGTTAGATTTAGCTCTTAGGGCTAACGGAATCAAGGGATGTGGGGGGAAAGCAGGAACGGGGTACTGATTTTGGATGATCAGCCATAATCATATTGAAGGGTGGTCGGTGCTGGCTCGAAGGGCCGAGTGGCCTACTTCTGTACCTATTTTCTATGTTTACTATGTCTAAGCCGTGCTTCAGCAAAACAAGGGCGCAGCAGTAGAGTAGCTGCCTGAGACCCGGGTTCGATCCTGACTCCGGGTAGAGGGGAGAGGGGAGAGGGGAGAGGGGATCGATGTATGAGAAAACAAGCACCTACGTACATGTGACAATAAAGTGTCATTGCCTTGCCTTGAATGCCTTGCCTTGCCTTCGATGCCTTGCCTTGCCTTGAATGCCTTGCCTTGTCTTGCCTTCAATGCCTTGCCTTGCCTTCAATGCCTTGCCTTGCCTTGAATGCCTTGCCTTGTCTTGCCTTCAATGCCTTGTCTTGCCTTCAATGCCTTGCCTTGCCTTCAATGCCTTGCCTTGCCTTGAATGCCTTGCCTTGCCTTGCCTTGAATGCCTTGCCTTGTCTTGAATGCCTTGCCTTGTCTTGCCTTCGATGCCTTGCCTTGCCTTGAATGCCTTGCCTTGCCTTGAATGCCTTGCCTTGCCTTGCCTTGAATGCCTTGCCTTGTCTTGAATGCCTTGCCTTGTCTTGCCTTCGATGTCTTGCCTTGCCTTGAATGCCTTGCCTTGTCTTGCCTTCAATGCCTTGCCTTGCCTTCAGTGCCTTGCCTTGCCTTGCCTTCAATGCCTTGCCTTGCCTTGTCTTGCCTTCAATGCCTTGCCTTGCATTGCCTTGCCCTGCCTTACCTTCAATGCCTCTATATTTTAGACCCCATCCCCCTGACAGAATAATGGACATAGCAGTAGCAGTTGAAGTAATCACAGGACGTTTTTCCTCTTCTTTACAATACGGTTCTGCTGCGGTAAAGAAATCAATGGACAATGTTTAGTAGAATTCAATAATATGTGATGGCCAGTTAAATATTCACTGCCAATTGAATTGACGTACAATATTGATCACTAAATGTGACAGGGACTGCAGAGGGCACAAAGCACTCAAAGTGCATTACAATTGAGTATAGAGGTCATATTGCAGTTGTATAAGACATTGGTGCGGCTGCATTTAGAGAATTGTGCGCAGTTCTGGGCACCATGTTATAGGAAAGATATTGTCAAGCTGGAAAGGGTGCGGGAAGATTTACGAGGATTCTGCCAGGACCCGAGGGTCTGAGCTGTTGGGAGAGGTTGAGCCAGCTGGGACTCTATACCTTGGAGGGCAGGAGGATGAGGAGTGAATGAGAGGAATAGATCGAGTAGATGCACGGAGTCTCTTGCCCAGAGTACATGAATCGAGGACCAGAGGACATGGGTTTAAGGGGAACGGAAAAGATTTAATAAGGATCCGATGGGTAACTTTTTCACACGTCGGGTGGTGGGTGTATGGAACGGAGAAGGTGGTTGAGGCAGGGACTACCCCAACGTTTAAGAAATATTTAGACAGGTACATGGATAGGACGGGTTTATAGGGGTATGGGCCAAATGCAGGCAGGTGGGACTAGGGTAGCTGGGCGGTGTGGGCAAGTTGGGCTGAAGGACCAGTTTCCACACTATATCACTCTATGCCTCTAATTACATCCACTGAGGCCACTGGACAGCCAGCACTGATGCCAGTTGACACACACGACGTGTTCAACAAGTGAGCTGCAACAATGCACTGTGAATATTCAATGAAGAGAGAACTTGGGCCTCAACCAGGCTCAGGTTGTAATAAATTAATGTCATCGAGTCGCACAGCACAGAAACTGGCCCTTTGGCCCAACTTGCCCATGCTAACCCAGATGCCCCATCTACGCCGGCCCCGCCTGCCCGCATTTGGCCCCTTTCCCCTCTAAACCTGGCCACGCACTCACTTCACTCCTGCCATCGGGAAGAAGGTACAGGAGCCTGCAAACTGTAACGTCCAGGTTCAGGAGCAGCTTCTTCCCGACAACCATCAGGCTGTTGAACACTACAACCTCCAAATCTCGGGCGAAGTCGCGTATATTTCCCCCCGCCATTAACATAATTCCATAATCTATTATTAAATCTACTTTCTCTACAATCACCCTTTCTAAAAACAAATCAAGACGTCAGGATTGAGAAAATGCAACGTGTAGGTGGCAGATGGAAGAGAATATGAAGAAAATATGAAATAATTCACTTTGCCAAGAGTTGGGAAACAGAATATTTTAGATTTCCTCCGCACTTTGTTTTTTTCAATCATTATTAATAATTAGAAACATCAGATCCATGGTTTCCATACATTTGGCATAATATCTCTTCCACTGTAAAGACACACACAAATATTAAATCAAAATAATTTCCTAATCCACCATCATCATTTCTCCTGCCTATAAGAGACCCATCTTTAATTTTCCTCTTTTAGAAACATAGAAAATAGGTGCAGGAGTAGGCCATTCGGCCCTTCGAGCCTGCACCGCCATTCAATGTGATCATGGCTGATCATGCAACTCAGTATCCTGTACCTGCCTTCTCTCCATACCCCCTGATCCCTTTAGTCACAAGGGCCACATCTAACTCCCTCTTAAATATAGCCAATGAACTGGCCTCAACTACCTTCTGTGGCAGAGAATTCCAGAGATTCACCACTCTCTGTGTGAAAAATGTTTTTCTCATCTCGGTCCTAAAAGTTTTCCCCCTTATCCTTAAACTGTGACCCCTTGTTCTGGACTTCCCCAACATCGGGAACAATCTTCCTGCATCTAGCCTGTCCAACCCCTTAAGAATTTTGTACGTTTCTATAAGATCCCCCCTCAATCTTCTAAATTCTAGGGAGTACAAGCCGAGTCTATCCAGTCTTTCTTCATATGAAAGTCCTGACATCCCAGGGATCAGTCTGGTGAACCTTCTCTGTACTCCCTCTATGGCAAGAATGTCTTTCCTCCGATTAGGAGACCAAAACTGTACGCAATACTCCAGGTGTGGTCTCACCAAGACCTTGTACAACTGCAGTAGAACCTCCCTGGTCCTATACTCAAATCCACTCTGTGGCAGAAGTTAATGCAATATGTGTTGGTCGGTGTGGGCAAGTTGGGCCGAAGGACCTGTTTCCCTGCTGGGTGACTCTGCGACTCTATAACTAACTAGGGTGCTGGGTGCATGGAACAAGCTGCCGGAGGAGGCAGTTGAGGCAGGGACTATCCCAACGCTCACAAAACATTTAGACAGGTACTAAGATAGGACAGGCTTAGCGGGATACGCCAATGCAGGCAGGTGGGACTAGCGTCGATGGGATATGTTGGTCGATGTGGGCAAGTTTTTGATGAAGGGCCTGTTTCCACGCTGTATGACTCTATGACTCTCTATATTTTTGTTACTCTATTCCCACATTCCATTTTCTCTCTATGTAATTCGGTTGGTCATCCTTCGTAGCTTCGTGAAAAAACTCGAGATCCTTAAGATTACTGGAGTCAAGTCAAGAGTGTTTAATAGTCAGTGGTACACAGAAATGCTGGAGAAACTCAGCGGGTGCAGCAGCATCTATGGAGCGAAGGAAATAGGCCGAAACCCTTCTTCAGACCCTTCTTCAGTGTTTAATTGTCATATGTACCAACAATGGAACAATGAAACTCTTACTTGCAACAGCATAACAGGACTGTAAATACAATGCATGTGGATAATACATAATAAACCCAAAAAAAAAGAATAAATGATAACCACAATACTAGTGCAAAAACCCAAAGTCCTTAAAATGCAACCAAACGCTGCTATTCCTCTCGATGATCAGCCATGATCACAGTGAATGGCGGTGCTGGCTCGAAGGGCCGAATGGCCTACTCCTGCACCTATTATCTATTGTTTATAATATCATTATCAGCTGTTAAGTTAAGCACTTTGGTTGACCAGAGATGATTGATTTTACATATGGTATGTTTACTTTTTAATGGATTATTGGGAATTATGAATTATTAAAATATTTGCCACTGTTTGTCTATTCTTACATTCTGCAATCATATTCCCTAATCTTGTTCAACCCAGTCTGAAGAAGGGTCTTGAACTGAAACGTCGCCCATTCCTTCTCTCCAGAGATACCGCCTGTCCTGCTGAGTTACTCCAGCATTTTGGATCTCTCTTCAGTTTATCCAAGCCAAATATTATTGGGTTTACTTTTGATTCCAGTTTCATACTTAATATGTCACTTACAAGTTCTCTGTAAAACTTGATCGCATTATGCTCACATTATCCACATATATCCCTTATTATAAGATTACGTATTGGACCTGTCATAATGTAAAAGTCAAAGTCAAAAATAGCTGGTTGATTCAATAGTATCATATTGCTCATTGAAGCAGCTATTATATATGGATATTGAAAGACATAATCCAGGAAATGACGTTCTTGGGAATTTCAACAGTTGTAGGGGAATGAAATAGGGGGGGACATGGGTAACAATTCTATATCAATGTACGGTAGACAAAATTGCTGTATAAAACCCACAGAAATCTCTCCTGTCTGCGTATATTCAGCTCAATGTGTAAGACTGGACATTTACAGACCTTGTTCCTCCACAGTTACAGATCCTGCAGAATGAATGAATGTCGGTGGAATGAGTTGAGCGTAGGTCCTGCTGGCACGAGCTTGTTGTGAACTTCAACTATTTGTGCTTCATCAAAAAATAACTGCTGGAGGAACTCAGTGTTCTAGTTTGAGTTTTTTGTCGTTTTAGAGAAACAGAGCAGGAACAGGCCCTTCGACCCACTGAGTCCGCGCCTCAACCAGCGATCAACCCGTACACTAACGCTATCCTACACCCCAGGGACAATTTGCAATTTTTCTGAAGCCAATTAACCTACACACCCTGTACGTCTTCAGAGCGTGGGAGGAAACCGGAGATCCTGGAGAAAACCCAGGCAGGTCACAGGGAGGAGGAAATAGGCAACGTTTCGGGCCGAAACCCTTCTTATGTAATTAGCCAAGTGTTTACCTGGACAGCATCTGGATTTAGGATGAAACATGAACTTGTTGAGCTCAGTCTTGTTAGGAAGGGAGAATTGGGTTTTTGGAAGTTTTTTCTGGTGGACAGCCTTATGCATATACCATCACAAAATTACCGAAAATTTATTATGCAGAAAGAGGCCATTAGCCCTTTGTACCGAGGGCAGCGGTAGAGTTGCTGCCTTACAGTGCCAGAGACCCAGGTTCGATCCTGACTGCGGGTGCTTGTCTGTACGGAGTTTGTACGTCCTCCCCGTGACCTGCCTGGGTTTTCTCCCAGATCTTCGGTTTCCTCCCGCACTCCAAAGACGTACAGGTGTGAGGGTGAATTGTTCCTGGTGTAAATGTAAAAGTGTCCCTAGTGCGTGTGTGTAGGGTAGTGATGAAGTGCGGAGATCGCTGGTCGGTGCGGGCTCGGTGGGCCGTAGGGAATGTTCACGCACTGTGTCTCGAAACTAAACTAAACAAAATCACTAAATCACCGAAAACCTACTGTGCAGAAAGAGGCCATTTGGCCCTTTGTACCGATGCCAGTAGCATCTTGCTACATCCCACTGTCTATCTCTCATTTGTACATTTCGGTTCACATCATGGTTGTACCTGGTGGCGCTTTGAATGGCAAACATCACGAGTGCCCCTGTCCCACTTAGGAAACCTGAATGGAGACCTCTGGAGACTTTGCGCCCCACCCAAGGTTTCCGTGCGGTTCCCGGAGGTTTTTGTCGGTCTCCCTACCTGCTTCCACTACCTGCAACCTCCGGCAACCACCTGCAACCTCTGGGAACCGCACGGAAACCTTTGGGTGGGGCGCAAAGTCTCCAGTGGTTTCCGTTCAGGTTTCCTAAGTGGGACAGGGGCATAAGGCACGCAAGCTCTCACAGTAAAATAGAAAGACCAATCTGAGCAAACACATGTATCCAGCAGCTGATTAACCTTCAAAGACTAACGTGTTGGATTTAATTACTGCGCTGCATCGCGTTTTCAAGTGGCAATTACTTCCACGGGTGCCATGACATAAAAATGCACTTTCGAAAGCTGCATTGGGAGAGGTTAGCGCTGAAATGGGTAATAAGACCTCAAGGGTTAACCTAACTATTAATCCCTCCTTAGCGAAGTCTGAATATGGAGAAATATGCAAAAACCTCATTGTACTAGTGAGCAATAGACGTAAGGAAAGGTAGATCATCCCTGGCAATATTTCTCTCATTGAAAGCTCTTTGCTTTCAGATCTCAGGAGGAGGCTGTAAAATGAGCCGCAAATTCAAAATATTTCATTCAATTAAATTGGGAAGTCATTGTGCGTTTGGCAGAGGCCTGTTCCGAATATGAAACATCGAAATGTCAAATACAAAATGCCAGGGAGCAATAAAATCACAGAAATAGGCCCTTGGGACCGCCATTTCCATGCCAACCCCTCTATCTATCTAAACCCTATTTTCCAACACTTAACGTACAGCCTAATTTGGTTCGTTGATTCAAATGTTCATCCAGATACACCTTCTCAGGCAGTAAGGAGATAAGGAAAAGAGGAGTCTCTTCATCTTTCTTCATCATCATCCTTGTAGGAACAAGGAACTGCAGATGCTGGATTGCAAGAAAATAGGAGACAAAGTGCTGGAGTAACTCAGTGAGTCAGGCAACATATTTAGAGGATGGATAGGTGATGATTCTTTAGTCTGAAGAAGGGTCCCAAGCTGAAACGTCTCCTATCTACATTCTCCAGAGATGCTGCATGTGTTAACCCAGCACTTTGTGTCCTTACCATACTGACTTCCCACATCTTAGTCCCCTCTTTTCAAAGCTCAGCTTTGTTGAAGATATCCTTTTAGTTTAGATTTTATGTAGTTTAGAGATAGATCAGCTCACTGATCCCCTGTACACTAGTTCTATCCGACTCACTAGGGACAATTTACAGAAGCCAATTAACTTACCGACCCGCACGTCTTTGGAACGTGAGAGGAAACCGGAGCACCCGTCATGGGGGAGAACCTGCAAACTCCGTACAGACAGCACCCGCAGTCAGGATCGAGCCCAGGTCTCTGGCGCACCAAGACAGCAACTCTACCGCTGCGCCACTTACAGTCCAGTGGGCAGCTACGGGACATGTTGTGGTAAAGAGTAACTAGATTGGCACTGGGTGGTTGCACAGACATGGTGGGCTGAAGGGCCTGTTCCCGTGCTGTCTGACTCTGTGACTGCTCGAATGCTGCTTCAATATCTGCAAATCAATTCGAAGCTCTTCCTCACAATTCTGTAACAGACCAAATAAAGCCACACTTCTCCAGCCTGAGCTCCCTCTGTGTTGAAAAGCAATTAATTTTAAATGATTCTTCCAAGAGCATGCAAGATAAATCTATTTCTTCCTCGTAGCTGGCCCCAGCTCCCCGTTCGATTTCTGACTCCTTTGATGTGATAATGAATGGGGTACATCGCAATTAGTGTCTGTGCCATGGGAAGAGATTAGGGGTGGTAGAGTGGAAAAGATTCAAGTTTGCGCTCATCAGGGGCACGGTGGCACAGAGGTAGAGTCGCCGCCTCACATGCGCCAGAGACCCGGGCTCGATCCTGACCGAGGGTGCCGTCTGAACGGAGTTTGTACGTTCTCTCCGTGACCTCGTGGGTTTTCTCCGGGTGCTCCGGTTTTCTCCCACATTCCAAAGACGTACATGTTTGTAGGTTAATTGGCTTTGGTAAAAATTGTAAATGATCCTTAGAGTGTAGGATAGTGTTAGTGTTGTTAGTGTCTCAAAGAGGAAAATGTTACCCCTCAAATTCCTATTAAATTTTTCACTCAGTCACCTTAAACCTATGTCCTCTGGTTCTTGATTCCGCTACTCTGGGCAAGAGACACCTTGTGAGTGACAGAAGGATTGGATCATCTCACAAACTATCCACCCACATCGCAGGCCTTATTCAGTCTTGCACGGTGGCGCTGTGGTAGAGTTGATGCCTTACAGCACCAGAGACCCAGGTTTGATCCTGACTACGGGTGCTGTGCGGAGTTTGTATGTTCTCCCCGTGATCTGTGGCGTGGGTTTTCACCGAGATCTTTGTTTTCCTCCCACACTCCAAAGACAAACAGGTTTGCAGGTTAATTGGCTTGGTATGAATGTAAATTGTTCCTTGTGTGTGTAGGATAATGTTAAGGGCCTGTCCCACGAGCATGCGACTGCATGCGGCAAGCGCGACCTAACGTGGTCGCTTGAGCTGTACGGCCTCGCGGGGCCGGTCCTACTTCGATCGCCGGAGCCGTGTGGAGTTGTGCGGAGCTGGTCCCGACATCGCGCGGGGCTCCGAAAAACTGACAGTGTTCAAAAATTCCGCGCGGCAACGGCCTGCCGGCCCGCAGCCGCCTCGACGCCGTACGCACCGCCTCGACGGGCGTGCGCAGCGTCTCGATGACAGACGTCACGCGCAAACTTCCCGTGGACTTCGCTCGAACTTCACATCACTCACTCGACCTCTGCGCGGCCACCGCTTCTGGTTTGATCGCGCTCGCCGCATGCAGGTCGCATGCTCGTGGGACAGGCCCTTTAGTGTGCGGGGATCGCTGGACAATGCGGACTCGGTGGGCTGAAGGGCCGGTTTCCGCGCTGTATCTCTAAGCTAAAATAAAAACCCAAAACGCCTATCCGTGTCCTTCAGAGAAGCTACCTGACCCGCTGAGTCACTCCAGCACTTTGTGTTCCATTGGGTTCGGAATGCTTTTCACTGGGGCAAAGGCTGGGTGACACAACCTGTTGCATCATCCAAACAAAAAAAAAGAAATTGATTTTTTAAACCCCCAGCTTGAGCCAGGAGAACCTGAGGAAGGAATTTGACGGTGGTTATTTATTGACTGGTAAACTTACCCGAGGATGATATGACCTTGCTTCTAGCTGATGAGAGTGCTCAGAATTATTCTACTGCAATTGCCCAATGTAACATCGCAGATGGTGCAAATATATATATAACTATATAGACATACATCAAAAGAAAGTATTGTTTATTTAAGTATTGCTAAAAGTAGAGCATTTAACCTATTTTAATTCTCCAATCTGCTGCGACAATTAGCGTATTTGTTTAGTTTAGTTTAGAGATACAGCGCGGAACCAGGCTGTTCGGCCCACTAGGCTCGTGCCGTCCAGCGATCCCCGCACACTAACACTATTCTGCAAACATTAGGGACAATTTTTACATTTACTAAGCCAATTAACCTCCAAAACTGTACGTCTGGGACTAAACCGAAGATCTCGGAGAAAACCCAGGCAGGTCACGGGGAGAACGTACAGACAGCACCCGTAGTCGGGATCGAACCCGGTTCCCCGGTGTTGCGGGCGTTGTAAGGCAGCAACTCTACCGCTGCGCCACCGTGACCGTGCCCTATCTATGACCTTACGACAAAGGAGATCCATCAATGCCGGCTCTGATTTGTTCTGCATTTTTTCATACCACTAGTTCCCCTCTCCCCTGACTCTCAGTCTGAAGAAGGGTCTCGACCCAAAACGTCACCTATTCCTTTTCTCCAGAGATGCTGCCTGACCCGCTGAGTTACTCCAGCACTCTGTGTATATCTTCTCCACATGGCCACTCTGGCCTACACATATGGATTAACTGAGAATGACACAAAGTGCTGGAGTAACTCAGCGGGTCAGACAGCATCTCCGCAGAACATGGATGGGGTCAGGACCTTCTTCGGACTGTTGAATGAAAGAGAAATATTAGATCAAGGATATTCCACACCCAGATCGGGGCGACAGATAGCACAATGGGCTAAGAGTTCGGCTGGCGACCGGAAGGTAGCCGGTTCAAAATCCCGCTTGGAGTGCATACTGTCGTTGTGTCCTTGGGCAAGACACTTCACCCACCTTTGCCTGTAATGGAATGTACGGCGGCAGGCGCGGGCACACCGCGACGCCCTGTGTCTCCCTTTCAAGGGAGATGCTAAAAATGCATTTCGTTGTCTCTGTACTGTACACTGACAATGACAATAAATTGAATCATTTCATTTTTTTCAATCATTTTTTTTTTTCAGTTCATTCTGTAATTCAAATAAAAAGCAATGATGTGGCTGAGCCTCAGAATCTTCCTCACTACACCAGCACTGCAGAATACTGTTTGGCAGCGTTTATAGCCCAAGCTTTCTACATGTCCTGTTCTACCTTTGAAGCAAAGAAATGCATTAAGCCACAGAATATGAGAGGATTTGTTTAGAAAAGGATTAGTGTGTGTGATTCACAGGAGTTGATAGTGATTGACGCAGGGACCCTGGGATTAGAGGAAGCTAATGTAGACCCTGGGAAATCCCGACCCTCATTGAAACTTGCAGAATAATGAAAGGCGTGAATAGAGTGGACGTGGAGAGGATGGTGGGAGAGCCTAGGACCAGAGGTCACAGCCTCAGCATTAAAGGGCGCTCTTTTAGAGTGGAGGTGAGGAGGAACTTCTTTAGTCAGAGGGTAGTTAATCTTTAGTCAGAGGCCGAGTCGGTGGATATTTTTAAAGTCGGAGATGGACAAAGTCTTGATTAGAACGGGTGTCAAAGGTTATGGGGAGAAGGCAGGAACTGGGGAGCAGCAATCAGCCACGATTGAATGGTGGAGTGGACTTGATGGACCGAATGGCCTACATCTACTCCTATAACCTGTGAAAGCATTGGCCTCAGATAGTAGCAGTTTCTGCGATGACCCATCACATCGTTCACGGCCTGCAGGTAATTATGTGTAAGGTCTTGCTTAGTATGGGTGTCAGGGGTCATGGGGAGAAGGCAGGAGAATGGAGTTGAGAGGGAAAGATAGATCAGCCATGATTGAATGGTGGAGTAGACTCGATGGGCCCAATGGCCAAATTCTGCTCCAAGAACTTATGAACTGATGTGTGAGAGCACAAGTGCAGGCATGCGGAGTGGCGCCAATGCATGTGCCCACCAATGCATGCGCCCACCAATGCATGTGCCCACCAATGCATGTGCCCACCAATGCATGTACCCACCAATGCATGTGCCCACCAATGCATGTACCCACCAATGCATGTGCCCACCAATGCATGTACCCACCAATGCATGTACCTACCAATGCATGAGCGTTGTCACAATGCCTTGAATTATGCTTTTGTGAAAATGACCCACTAGCATCTGCACTTTGCTTAGCGAACTGATTGGTGCTAAGAAGTTATGTGTTGGGTAGAACTGCAGATGCTGGTTTATATCGAAGATGGACACAAAATGCTGGAGTAACTCAGTGGGACAGGCAGCATCTCTGGAGAGAAGGAATGGGTGAGGTTTCAGGTCGTGACCCTTCTTCAGACTGAGTGTCAGGGGTCTCTCCCGTTCAGACACTTCTCTCAGTCTGAAGAAGGGTCACGAGCCGAAACGTCACCTATTCAATTTCTCCAGAGATGCTGCCTGACCCGCTGAATTACCCCAGCGTTTTGTGCCTATCTTCAGTTTCAAACCAGCATCTGCAGTTCCTTCCTAGACATGTGCAATATTGTCCCTGACATCTCCTGCCTAGCTTCTTTGAAAATGCATAGACGCGATTAATGCAAATTTTATCCTCTTTGCACTTGATTAGATTATTTAATATCTCCACTCTTTTTATTGTAAGCCCAGTTATGTCATTTCTAATCCCATCTTCTGATGTCACTTCCACCTGATCTGCTTCTCTCTAAAATTCTACAGCAAAGCAATCATTTAATGTTTTTGCTTATATCGCTGTATAATCCTGCCTGGCACATAGTGGCTTTCCTCTGATTCCACATCGACTGTTTTATTCGTATGCCGTGAATTTGCTTCCAACGTCACGTGTTGTCTTTCCGCTGACTGGATAGCACGCTACAAGGGCTTCGGTCGGTACAAGTGGAAATAACCTCAACTGATCGGAACTGAAGATGGCACCCAACCAACCCAGGCGACTATTTGTGCTTGCCGGCCACCGAAGCAGATCTACCATCACATATCGCAATCGCTCCACGCTTTCAAATCTCTTATCGTGTATCTGCACACTGCCAATGGCTCGATTGTAATCATGTATTGTCTTTCCACTGACTGGTTAGCACACATCAAAAGCTTTTCGCTGTACCTCGGTACACGTGACAATAAACTAAACCGTGCTGAAAAATGTTACAGTTTTATTTTATCATCCTTGATAATTTAATTTCATGTTTATTTGGTTTTTAATATTCTACTTCCCTGTTTGAAGGTGGACAAAAATGCTGGAGAAACTCAGCAGGTGAGGCAGCATCTATGGAGCAAAGGATTTCCCTCCCCCCCACGCCCCCACCCCCACATCAGTCTGAAGAAGGGTCTCAACTCGAAACTTCACCTATTCCTTCGCTCCATAGTTGCCTCACTTGCTGAGTTTCTCCAGCATTTTTTTCTACCTTTGATTTTTTCCAGCATCTGCAGTTCTTTCTTAAATACTTCCCTGTCGTGTTCTCCCCTTACTCTCTGTATAATTAGTGCTGTATAATTTCTTTATTGATCCTCAACCTTTTCGCTCATTAGCACTTCGCTGCTCTCTCTTGATTTTGAAATTCAATGGTGTTTTTTGAGGAGGTGAGAAAGATGACCAGTCGCAGTGGATGTAGTCCACATGGATTTTAGTGATGCTGCCTGACCCGCTGAGTTACACCAGCGTTTTGTGTCCATCTTGAGGTCCCTGTTGCTGCCTGCTGGTGTTCTTAAGCTTCCCGATAGTCTGAGACGCGCACAAATTAGCCTATTAGTCTGATTAATCCTTAATTATCTTTTTTCTCAATCCATCTGAATTCTATTTCTGTCCCACTGACGACTGAAGCAATTTTCTCCATCGTTATGTTATCTCCAAAGACTTACCACTCCTTCAATTCCATTCTTTTCCCTCCTAGAATCTCTACTCTAAATATGTCGCATTCTGCATAGTTTAATTCCAGTTGCTTTTTGAGCTATATTTCAGTAATCCCTACTACATCTGGTTCCATGCGACATAGTATACATCTAGTTCTCCATACAGACAGCACCCGTAGTCAGGATCGAACACTGCATCATTTACACAACGTGACTCCCCGTGAAAATAATTGTACTCATTTATTTCCGACCACATGCCCTACTGTTCTATAATTCTACTGGTGTGAATTCTCAATGCAGATCGATCAGCTTGGGTCAAGATTCAAGATTCAAGAGAGTTTATTGTCATGTGTCCCAGATAGGACAATGAAATTCTTGCTTTGCTTCAGCACAACAGAATATAGTAGGCATAAATAAATACAGAACGGATCAGTGTGACCATATACTATTGAATATATATATATATCTATACACACATAAATAATCAGATAAAGTGCAATGGGCTATTAATGTTCAGAGTTTTGTTTGAGTTGAGGTTAATAGCCTGATGGTTGTGGGGAAGCAGCTATTCCTGAACCTGGATGTTGCAGATTTCAGGCTCCTGTACCTTCTACCTGAAGGCAGCGCGGAGATGTGTGAGTGGCCAGGATGGTGTGGATACTTGATGATGCTGGCAGCCGTTTTGAGGCAGCGACTGCGATAGATCCCCTCGATAGTAGGGAGGTCAGAGCCGATGATGGACTGGGCAGTGTTTACAATTGCTGGAGCCCATCATTGCTGGGTTCCAGCGGGAATCTACTTTGCTATCTTCAATAATGGTTGTGATGAGAACTATATATGGAACCATTCGCAAGCAGAATAACAAACCATGTGTCAAACCATGTATCAAAATAAAATGTTAATGGTTGCATTTCAATTCTGACAGTGTATTTTTAAGAACTTTCCAACCGAATGAAGAAATATTCGGTTCTGGGGTTTGAGAAGTTACAACTATCTTTCAAGTCAAACGGCACAAAGGGGTAAATGCTGAAGGCTGTAGATCAAGAGAGGGAACTGTGACACAGTTGATTAATTATTCAAAGAAAAAGATGAAAAAAGGTTTCCTATTATGTGCAGTACAATGGAATATGAGTCTTGCAAGACCTCAGTATGTCCAATACGAGTTCATTCCAAGAGTTCTCCTGAGTTTGCCCTGATTCGAACTCGGAGATTGGCCACTCGTCAGTACTCGGGGCTCTCGTGGACATTTTTCAACATGTTGAAAATTCTTCACGAGTCTTCCCGTGCTTACCTGCCGTTAGCGAGTCTTCCCGAGTATCTGCCGTTACCGTTACGAGCCGCTAAGAGACGCCCCCGAGCTCCGACGTACCCGCTACGTTCATTCTCCATGCTTACCACGAGTGTGATTTTTTTTTTTAAAACTCGGGAGAGCTCTTAGAATGAACTCGTACCGTGGGACAGGGCTTTTAGTATGGGAACAGCTCCATCCAAGGATAGGAGACCCTTGGACTATCTTTAATCGGTCATTTCTGATCTTAAACAAAACTAAACTAAACTAAACTAAATTATACTAAACCACACTAAACTAACCTCAACTAAACTAAGATACAATGAGTTCAAATTCAAGTACAATAGATAGAGCAAAGGGGAAGACACAGAGTGCAGCATATGGTTCTCAGCATTGTAGCATATTATAGCACATCAGTTCCTTTGAAAAAGTCCAATGTCTTCAATGGGGTAGAGGTGAGTTGAACAGTAGCCCAGCTTATGGAAGGACTATTCAAAAGGCTGATAGCAGAGGGGAAGAAGCTGTTCCTGAGTCTGACTGTGTGAATTTCAAGTTTCTGCACCTCCTGCCGGACAGGAACAAGGAGAAGAGGGAATGACTGGGGTGGGACGAGTCCTTGATTATGTCGGGTACTTTTCCAAAGCAGCGTGAAGTGTAGATGGAGTCAATGGTGGGGAGTCTGGTTTATGGTGTGTCATGTGTAGGAAGGGACTGCAGATGCTGGTTGACATTGAAGATAGACACAAAAAGCTGGAGTAACTCAGCGGGACAGGCAGCATCTCTGGAGAGAAGGACTGGGTGACGTTTTGGGTCGTGACATCACCCATGCCTTCTGAATAAATGAATGAATGGATTAGTTAATTAATACTTTATTGTCACAAGTCGACAAAGTTACAAAGTATCCCGCGGACAGGCCCAAATTTATTCTCCCCCTCCCTCCCCCCCCCACCCCACCCCCTGGGCCCTCCTTTGTTTCCATTCAGAGACGCTGCCGGTCCCGCTGAGTTACTCCAGCATTTAAGTAAGTACGTTTATTGGCCAAGTATTTGCTCCTTGGTGCCCACAAGTAACAACATGACGTACAGTGACAGTTACGAATAACTCAGAAAACACTAAACATTAATAATAATAAAACATTAATGATAAAACACCATTGATCAAGCATATGAACCAACAAAATACCAGATCAAAGGGAGGCTACAGATTTTTGGCTGTTGAGTAGAGCAACTACTCGTGGATAAAAACAGTTTTTATGTCTGGCTGTGGCAGCTTTGACAGTCCGGAGTCGCCTTCCAGAGGGAAGTGATTCAAAGAGTTTGTGGCCAGGGTGAGAGGGGTCAGAGATGATCTTGCCCGCTCGCTTCCTGGCCCTTGCAGTGTACAGTTCATCAATGGAGGGAAGGTTGCAGCCAATAATCTTCTCTGCTGATCGGACGATCTTGTGCTGTGTTAAACCAGGCTCCCCAGGGAAGGCAAAGCTTTCCACTCACCCATTCAGCCTGTGTTCTTCCATTCGTACGACTCTCTGATTGAACTTGTGTCTCGTTTGGAAGCAATCAATTGGTGTGCTAATTCTGCTATTTTTAGGTCAGAACATTTTATTTCGCAGATGGATGTACTGTACATGCCAAGCAATTGTACCATGCACCCTGTTATTTTCGATAGTCTTTGTACTTGCAGCTGCGCTGACAGCATGCATGACATTTATGATTCATTCCATCATACAATCAATCTATCTTGAGAAAGCTCTCGGAAATTCAACCTAATTGCTGAAAGATTGGATATTTTTAGCAGTCCCTTTCAGCAATTACAGACAATTCGGCACTGACTGAAAGTCTAATTTAGATTCTCATAATGCTGAGAGAAAGACCACGATGATCCCATGTAAATCTAGTGCACTTTTTTATAACTTGCAGACTTTTTATGACTTATCGAGCTGAACTTTCATAAAAGCTCCTGGAAGAGAATGACGTTGGAGCTGACGGCTGAACCGACATTAAGGATGAAACCCCGAGTTGCAGCTTTTTTAGGAGTTTGCAAATCACCGCTGAAGATTTGATGAGGAAAGAACTGCAGATGCTGGAAAAATCGAAGGTAGGCAAAAAATGCTGGAGGAACTCAGCTGGTGAGGCAGCATCTATATGGACAGAAGGAATAGGCGATGTTTTGGGTCAGACTGAAGAAGGGTCTCGACCCGAAACGTCGAATATTCCTTTTCCGAAGATTTGCTGAGTTGTGAGTGTGTGGGATTGTCTGCCTCAGAGGGAGGTGGAGGCCGGTTTTCTGGATGCTTTCAAGAGAGAGCTGGATAGGGTTCTTAAAGATAGCGGAGTCAGGGGATATGGGGAGAAGGCAGGAACGGGGTACTGATTGAGAAGGAATGGGTGGCGTTTTTGGGCGAGACTCTTCTTCAGACTTACATTTCGCAGCTTCAAGATATCCTGCAGTGCTCTGTAGCCCATGGATTGATGATGAAATGCGACTAATCCATAATGTGTAGAGAGGTGACAGCCAATTTTCATGCCTCAAGGCCCCGGAGACACCAACGACCCATTACACTGTTTTATCGAGGGTGTTTGAGAGATAAATCTTGACCAACTTGGCAAAGGAACCCTCTTCTGACCGTTTTATGATGAATTTATCTTGTATACTGTTGCTCAGTTCAGGGTGGACGTGCTCCTGGTTTGACAACCAGTCTCACAGTGCAGCATTCCTTCAGCAAATTGGAAAAAAATATGCAATCTGCAATGCTACAAATCTGAGGGAGGAAGAGAGGCAATTTACTAAACCCATTTTTTCTCCTCGCATTCCCCCCCAAAATCTACCGCTGACCAACACACTAGGGGCGACTTACAGTGGCCGTTTAGCACCCTTCCCGAGGACATCTGTTGCCGCCCCTATTTTGGCCCGTCCTGGCCTTTCTCCATCTTTCAGTCTGAAGGAGGGTCCTGACCCGAAACGTCACCCACCCTTTTCCTGCCTGACCCCCCGGGGTTACTCCAGCACTTTGTCGCATCTGCTGCTCCTTTCTAGTCAGCCGCCAGCCTGGACGTCTTTGTTGTGATGTGGGAGGAAACCGGTGGAACCCAGACTGGATAGACCCGGCTTGTACTCGCTAGACTCGGCTTGTACTCGCTAGAATTTAGAAGATTGAGGGGGGATCTTATAGAAACGTACAAAATTCTTAAGGGGTCGGACAGGCTAGATGCAGGAAGATTGTTCCCGATGTTGGGGAAGTCCAGAACAAGGGGCCACAGTTTAAGGATAAGAGGGAAATCCTTTAGGACCGAGATGAGAAAAACATTTTTCACACAGAGAGTAGCGAATCTCTGGAATTCTCCGCCACAGAATGTAGTTGAGGCCACAGTTCATTGGCTATATTTAAGAGGGAGTTAGATGTGGCCCTTGTGGCTAAAGGGATCAGGGGGTATGGAGAGAAGGCAGGTACAGGATACTGAGTTGGATGATCAGCCATGATCATATTGAATGGCAGTGCAGGCTCGAAGGGCCGAATGGCCTACTCCTGCACCTATTTTCTATGTTTCTATGAAATCCATGCAGTCATAGAGCTGCCGCCTTACAGCGTCAGAGACCCGGGTTCGATCCTGACTCCAGGTGCTGTCTGTGTGGGTTTCCTCTGGGTGCTCCGGTTCCCCCCCCCCACCCCCTTATACCAAAGACTTGCGGGTTTGCAAGTTAATTGGCCTCTGTAAATTGCCTCTAGTGTGTAGGGAGTGGATGAGGAAGTGGAATAACATAGAATTGGTGTGAATGTGGATCAATAGTAATAATGCCAACACAACATGGTTTGGGAACAGCTCCATCCAAGACCGCTAGAAATTGCAGAAAACTGTGCTCACAGCCCAGACCATCACACAAACCAACCTCCCTTCCATTGACACCCTGTTGTGTTTCTGCTGTTGTAAATAACTAAACATAGAAACATAGAAATTAGGTGCAGGAGTAGGCCATTCGGCCCTTCGAGCCTGCGCCGCCATTCAATATGATCATGGCTGATCATCCAACTCAGTATCCCGTACCTGCCTTCTCTCCATACCCCCTGATCCCCTTAGCCACAAGGGCCACATCTAACTCCCTCTTAAATATAGCCAATGAACTGGCCTCAACTACCCTCTGTGGCAGAGAGTTCCAGAGATTCACCACTCTCTGTGTGAAAAAAAAGTTCTTCTCATCTCGGTTTTAAAGGATTTCCCCCTTATCCTTAAGCTGTGACCCCTTGTCCTGGACTTCCCCAACATCGGGAACAATCTTCCTGCATCTAGCCTGTCCAACCCCTTAAGAATTTTGTACGTTTCTATAAGATCCCCTCTCAATCTCCTAAATTCTAGAGAGTATAAACCATTACAAAGCATTACAAAGTTCCAAAGGTCTAAAGGTCTAAAGACTTTATTAACAACATAGCAATCCATTGACTCTGTGGGTGCTCCAGAATGAATGGGTGACGTTTCGGGTTGAGACCCTTCTTGAGACTGTAACATCACCCATTCCTTCTCTCCAGAGATGCTGCCTGTCCCGCTGAGTTACTTACTCCAGCATTTTGTGTCTGTCTTCGGTTTACACCTGCATCCGCAGCTCCTTCCTAAACTAAGCACTGGACAGATAACTATCAATCAAGGAAGATTTCTGAAGCCCCCGTTACCCATTTAAGATGTTCGTCCTGGAAGGAGACCTCCTGGTGGGTAACCAGCCCCTGATTGTTATCGCAAGACGGCCGGTTTCCTATTTTCTCGCTTTCCAAAAATGAATCAGCTATTGTGATGCAAATGATGCAGTGTGACAAGTACATTGTACCAGATGATTCATTCATTCTCAGTGCCAGCTTCACAAACAATGGTTTCGCAGGCTCAATCTCTGCTTTATTTAAACCATTTCAAGGGCATTCATTCAAGTTAAGCTTCAATTTAAATACCAACAAATGTTCTGAGAATCTTTCGCGGGGCTGATGAACCTTAATCCTGTAATGTGCTCCATCAATATTTCTTGCGGTCCATTGAAAGCAATAAAGATGATGAAAATTAAGAGTTTAAGAAGGAACTGCAGATTCTGGAAAAATCGAAGGTCGATAAAAATGCTGGAGAAACTCTGTGGGTGTGGCAGCATCTATGGAGCGAAGGGAGAGGTGACTCAGAAGGGTCTTACATAGAAACATAGAAACATAGAAATTAGGTGCAGGAGTAGGCCATTCGGCCCCTTCGAGCCTGCACCGCCATTCAATATGATCATGGCTGATCATCCAACTCAGTATCCCGTACCTGCCTTCTCTCCATACCCCCTGATCCCCTTAGCCACAAGGGCCACATCTAACTCCCTCTTAAATATAGCCAATGAACTGGCCTCAACTACCCTCTGTGGCAGAGAGTTCCAGAGATTCACCACTCTCTGTGTGAAAAAAAGTTCTTCTCATCTCGGTTTTAAAGGATTTCCCCCCTTATCCTTAAGCTGTGACCCCTTGTCCTGGACTTCCCCAACATTGGGAACAATCTTCCTGCATCTAGCCTGTCCAAACCCTTAAGAATTTTGTAAGTTTCTATAAGATCCCCTCTCAATCTCCTAAATTCTAGAGAGTATAAACCAAGTCTATCCAGTCTTTCTTCATAAGACAGTCCTGACATCCCAGGAATCAGTCTGGTGAACCGTCTCTGCACTCCCTCTATGGCAATAATGTCCTTCCTCAGATTTGGAGACCAAAACTGTATGCAATACTCCAGGTGTGGTCTCACCAAGACCATGTACAACTGCAGAACAACCTCCCTGCTCCTATACTCAAATCCTTTTGCAATGAAAGCTAACATACCATTCGCTTTCTTTACTGCCTGCTGCACCTGCATGCCTACCTTCAATGACTGGTGTACCATGACACCCAGGTCTCGCTGCATCTCCCCCTTTCCCAATCGGCCACCATTTAGATAATAGTCTGCTTTCCCGTTGCCACCAAAATGGATAACCTCACATTTATCCACATGAAACCCGAAACGTCACCTATTCCTTCGCTCCATAGATGCTGCCTCACCCGCTGAGTTTCTCCAGCATTTTTTATCAACCTATGAATATTAAGAGGATGAATTTGTGCCAATCTACCATGTTTCATCCCTATCTCACCCAAACCACAGAGAACCCAAATGGAATTTCAATGCTGGATGTTTCCAAGATACAAGATACAAATAATTTATTAGCCAAGTATGTGTGTTAGTCTGTAGGCCAGGACTCTGGTTATCAACTGCAAAGACCCAGCTATAATCAGCCTTCCTTTACAGTAGAAACATATAACATTCTTAAGGGATTGGACAGGCTAGATGCAGGAAAAAATGTTCCCAATGTTGGGGGAGTCCAGAACCAGGGGTCACAGTTTAAGAATCAGGGGTGGTCCATTTAGGACTGAGATGAGGAAAACTTTTTTCACCCAGAGAGTTGTGAATCTGTGGAATTCTCTGCCACAGAGGTCAGTGGAGGCCAATTCACTGGATGTTTTCTAAAGAGAGTTAGATTTAGCTCTTAGGGCTAACTGAATCTAGGGATATGGGGAGAAAGCAGGAACAGGATACTGATTTTGGATGATCAGCCATGATCATATTGAAGGGCCGAGTGGCCTATTCCCGCACCTATTTTCTATGTTTCTATGTTTAAGCCAGTTGACCGGAGATTGCAGCTGAGGTTGAGTTTAGTTGAGGGATGCAGCGTGGAAACGGGCCCTTCAGCCCACCGAGCCCAGCCTGACCATCGATCACCCATGCACTAATTCAACTACTTTTGTATCCTACACACTAGGGATAATTTACAGAGGCCAAATAACCTACAAACCTGCATATGTGTAGAGAGGAACTGCAGATGCTGCTTAATATCGAAGGTGGACACAAAATGCTGGAGTAACTCAGTGGGTCAGGCATTGGAGAAACATGACGTTTCAGGTCAGAATCCTTCTTCAGACTTTGGGAGGAAACCGGAGCACCTGGAAGAAGTCGACCCGGTCAATGGGAGAACGTATAAGCTCAGCACAGTTAGTACCGTAGTCAGGAGGCAGCAGCTCTACCGCTGTGCCACCGTGTCTCCCCCAAGGCCTTAGGTGATCTGATCAAATTCCGCAATAGCGCGCTGGCCGTGCGTTTCCGTACCGATCTTTGAGAGGTTTTGACAAACGAAACACAACATCAGACACTTGAACGAGCCACTCCGCTCTGAAAGAGGCACAAAGTGCTGGAGTAAAGAAGGGCCTCGACCCGAAAACGTTGCCCATTCCTTCTCTCCAGAGATGTTGCCTGTCCCGCTGAGTTACTCCAGCTTTTTTTGTGTCTTCCCGCTGGAGTAACTCAGTGGGTCAGCCAGTATCGCAGGAGAAGCTGGAGATTCTCCAGAATAACTGCAAAGTTATCGATGGTCGGTGTGGGCTCGATGGGCTGAAGGGCCTGTTTCCACACCGCCGCTCTGGACTAAACTAAACCTCAGCTGCAGTCACTGGTCAACTGCCTGATTGGTAATCACTGGGTCTTTGCATTTATTCCGTAACAGTAACAAAAAAAATCCTCTCTGGCTTATGCTCCTACCTGGTGCCTCAGGTCAGCGGATCAGCTGCTCCTTGAGGTACCAAGGCTTAAGCGGAAGCTCAGAGGGGATAGAGCCTTTTCTGTTGCTGCCCCGGCACTTTGGAACACCTTGCCGCTGCAGATCAGACAGGCCCCTTCACTGTCCATCTTTAAATCCTCCCTAAAAACTCACTTTTATTCACTGGCTTTCGACACTGGCTGAGACATTGTTCCTGTTTTAGTGCTTTTAATGTCTTTTAATTTTTACTGTTTTTATAGTCCTGTCGTCTTAATGGTTTTAGTAGTTTGTAATAACTTTTTGTTGACTTCTCATGTACAGCACTTTGTGGTAACTGATGTTGTCTAAAAGCGCTTTATAAATAAAGTTATTATTATTATTATTATTATTATTGGCCAATTCTCTTAAACCCGCGTCCCCTTGTTGTCAATCTTCCCGTAAAATAGAAACAGTTTCTGTCATTCCTCTCCATTAAAACCCACCATCAATTTGATCAAATCTCTCCTTAGCCATCTCTACTCTAAGAGGAACGTCCGCCACTCCCAACACCTCTGTGCGAATATTGGCAGCGTGGACAAGCAACATTTTACCAAGTGTGTATTAAGCTATTTTATGTTAGATGAAGGTGGAGACTGGGGAATGTCATA
>NC_073401.1:24830505-24840505 GCF_028641065.1 Leucoraja erinaceus
TTCAACTACCTCCTCTGGCAGCTCATTCCATACACCCACCTCCCTTTGTGTGAAAAGGTTACCCCTCAGATTCCTATAAGATCTTTCCCCCTTCACCTTAAACCTATGCCCTCTGGTTCTTGATTCCCCTACTCTGGGCACGAGACTCTGTACATCAATCTGATCTATTCCTCTCATGATTTTAAACACCACTATAAGATCAACCTTCATCCTCCTGCACTCCATGGAATAGAGTCCCAGCCTGCTCAACCTCTCCCTATAGCTCAGACCCTCGAGTCCGGGCAACGTCCTAGTAAATGTTCTCTGCCCCCTTTCCAACTTGACAACATTGTCCTAATTCAGAAGCTCAATGGAAAGAAATGTCAACCTTTGGCTTGAGGGGAAATGGTATATACACAAGGTCAGTGCAGGAGTGCAGCGTAGGTTTACAAGGTTAATTCCTGGGATGGCGGGGCTGTCATATGCTGAGAGAATGGAGCAGCTGGGCTTGTACACTCTGGAGTTTAGAAGGATGAGAGGGGATCTCATTGAAACATATAAGATTGTTAAGGGTTTGGACACGCTAGAGGCAGGAAACAGCTAGAGTCCAGAACCTGGGGCCACAGTGTAAGAATAAGGAGTAAACCACTTAGAACGGAGACGAGGAAACACTTTTTCTCACAGAGAGTGGTGAGTCTGTGGAATTCTCTGCCTCAGAGGGCGGTGGAGGCAGGTTCTCTGGATGCTTTCAAGAGAGAGCTAGATAGGGCTCTTAAAAATAGCGGAGTCAGGGGATATGGGGAGAAGGCAGGAACGGGGTACTGATTGGGGATGATCAGCCATGATCACATTGAATGGCGGTGCTGGCTCGAAGGGCCGAAGGCCTACTCCTGCACCTATTGTCCTACTCCTTGTCTATGTCACCCATGATGCCAAATACACTCATCTTTTAGTTTTAGTCTGGGCTTTAGAGATGCAGAGTGAAAGCAGGCCCTTCGGCCCACTAAGTCCGTGCCAACCATCGATCACCCGTACACTAGTTCTATGTTGGCCCAGTTTTACATCCTACACACAAGGGGCAATTTACAGAAGCCGATTAAACTACAAACCTGTATGTCTTTGCAATGTGGATGTGGGAGGAAACCAGAGCACCCAGAGAAAACCCACACAGGCCACGGGAAAAACATGCAAACTCCGTACAGACAGTAGCTTAGGTCAGGATTGAACCCGTGTCTCTATCGCTGCGCGACTCTACCTGCACATGATCCATATCCCTCCATTCCCTTTAGTACGAGTGTCAGAGGTTATGGAGAGAAGGCAGGAGAATGGGGTTAGGAGGGAGAGATTGATCAGCCATAATTGAATGGTAGAGTAGACTTGATGGGCCGAATGGCCTAATTCTACTCCTATCACTTATGACTTATGCAAATACACGTGCCTATCCAAAAGCCTCTTAAACGCTGCAATTAGCTTTGCTAGATTGGTATCTAGTCAAGAGATTAAAATATAGGCCTGATATATCAGTGCTTATCCTCTTGATCCCACGAACCACATCAAAACGCTCGGTTGGTGATGAAGGCTAGCTTATTCAGGAGTAATCAGGCACAATGTTGGGTCTTAATTGCAATCAAACAACCTCTCCAACACTGTGGAACGGTGGCGCAGCGGTAAAATTCCTGCCTCACAGCGCCAGAGACCAGGGTTCGATCCTGACTACGGGTGCTGTCTGCACGGAGTTTGTACGCCCTCCCCGTGACCTGCGTGGGTGTTTTCTGGGCTGTCTAGTTTCCTCCCACACTCCAAAGACGTACAGGTTTGCTGGTTAATTGGATTGGTAACATTTGAAATTGCCCCTAGTGTGTGTAGGATAGTGTCAGTGTGCGGGGATCGATGGCCGTCGAGGACTCGGTTAGTTTCTCTAAAAAATAAACATCAAAAAACACTGAAATGATACCTCTATAAGCACAATATGTCTTTCCCACAGAGTTTAGATATTCTTGAATATTTTAGAAGGCATATTTTTTTCCATTTCCTTTCTGTATCTTTAATGTTCTCATTTAATCTCATTCTTCTTTACTTTCTATATTTCTAGAATGATTTCTCATAAAATTAAATATTCCGCCCACACTTCCTGGATTGCACCATGCAGCCTGTAATACTGGATCAGAGGGTGCTATTTCTCCTGGCACTCTCTGTGCCAACTTGCTCCAGTCATACGTTGCAACGACACAAGTTAGTTTTAGTTTGGTTTACAGATACAGCACGGCAACAGGCCCTTTGCTCCACTGCTCCGCGACAAATCATTGACAACTTGTTCCATGCCTATCCTTCTTTCTCACCCACACCTTACACACTTGGGGCAATTTACGGAAGCCCAATTGACCGTCAAACCCGCAACGTCTTTGGGATGTGGGAGGAAACCGGGACACCCGGGGGAAACCCACGAGGTCACAGGGAGAACGTGCAAACCCCACACAGACAGCAGCCGAGGTCTCTGGCTCCGTGAGGAAGCAGCTCTATCAGCTGCGCCACTGAACTGCCCTATCAGGATACGCAGGCTGTTTACTGAAACTAGAAACTAATTGGTAGGATAGGCCATGCAGGCCCTGTTTTCATTTGATCATGGCTGATCATCCAACTCAGTATCCCGTACCTGTTCTCTCCACCCTCTCTCTGATCCCCTTAGCCACAAGGGCGTATGCAAGTATGCAATTATGTTGAATACTGTACCTCAGTTCCAAACAGGTTGTACAAGTTACTCTAGCACGTTGTGTCTTTTTTTTAATGTGAAATGATAGCTACTAATATCATCATTTTGGGGCTCTGGGGATCTCAAGTTTTAGATGCCTTTCGATTTATATTTAGGTTTTAGCTTGAAGTATAATATTTAATCAAACCCTCTGCAGTGATAGTTGCAAGCTGGGAGTACATAATGTGTCCACGGACAGACTGTTCCTCAGCTGGAACACCAGTTTGCAGGGTCCTGAAACTGTTTATCATTAAAGCGTGCAGGACAAACTCGAAAATTCAGGACATCGTTCGGTCGAAATGACTGAGATAGAAATCAAAAGTCTAGAAGTCTTTTTTACCAGGGAAGTACTCAGGCTGGGTGGGATCTATGGAGAGGGAACAACAAGGTTGTTTAAGGTTGATCAACACGATCAGGTCGGCATGGTAGAATCGCTGCCTCACACGCCAGAGACCCAGGTTCGATCCTGACCATGGGTACGGAGTTTGTACGATCCTCCTGTGAGTAGGTTTGTAGGTTAATTGGCTTCTGTAAAAATTGTCCCTAGTGTGTGTAGGATAGGATTAGTGTACAGGTATCTGCGTGGACTCGGTGGGCCGAAGGGCCTGTTTCCACGCTGTATCTCTAAACATAGAAACATAGAAATATAGAAAATAGGTGCAGGAGTAGGCCATTCGGCCCTTCGAGCCTGCACCGCCATTCAATATGGTCATGGCTGATCATCCAACTCAGTATCCCATCCCTGCCTTTTCTCTATACCCCCTGATCCCTTTAGCCACAAGGGCCACATCTAACTCCCTCTTAAATATACCCAATGAACTGGCCTCAACTACCTTCCCGGTCCTAAAAGACTTCCCTCTTATCCTTAAACTGTGATCCTTAAACTAAAAATTAGGCAACCTGGCTTGAGATTACCTTGTTAACACACACTAAGGACAATTTACATAAAGACGTTTCTCATTCTTAAACACCACACAGACTGCAGTCATTGGGAGATTTTTTCCTTGTTGCTAGAATATATCCTCCAAAGATCACAATCCCCATATTCTGTATCCCTACAATGTGCTGACATCCCACTGTAACCTAATGGCATTAAAGTAAGATGTTAGATTGTGAGATATCTTAATGAGTTTACCGATTCTAAATCCGACCTTCAATTCACTGTTTAACGCCGCCAGCAAACAAGAAGGTGGGTCAGCTCTCCTCTGGATAGTATATTTAATAGGTTGCCTGGTGATGGTCCTATATTTGGAGGGTTGGGGAGAATCTAATGAAACAAAATGTACTATTGGAAACTGCAATATACTCGTTGACATTGCGACATCCACAATAACATCAAGTAAATAGATGCAACATGACACATGTTCATTTAACCATGAAATTTGTTCACAAACACTCCCATTGTTCAAGCCTTGCTTCTTTTTATCTGCCTTTTAAAAGCTGGTTCTTTCTAAGGTCAGATCATTGATATCTTCCAACATTTTAAGTTAAGGTCGGCACAATGGCGCAGCGGTAGAGTTGCTGCCTTTACAGCGCCAGAGACCCAGGTTCAATCCTGACTACGGGTGCTGTCTGTACGGAGTTTGTACGTTCTCCCCATGACCTGTGTGGGGTTTCCCTATGAGCTCTGGTTTAGTCCCACACTCCAAAGACGTGCAGGTTTGCAGGTTAATTGGCTTGGCATAATGTAAATTGTCCTTAGTGTGTGTTAGATAGTGTTAATGTGCGGGGATCGCTGGACGGCGCGGACTTGGTGGGCCGCAGGGCCTGATTCTGCGCTGTATCTCTAAACTGAAACTAAAATAAAATAATGTAAAAGTAAAAGTTCAGAAATACTTGGGTTGAATCCACGGAGAGAGAGAGAAACAAAGGTTTAAGTTTGATCTCTGTTGCGTTACAATGTAGAGAACTATATTCTGCACTCTCATTCCCTTTCTCTATGGTGGCCGATTGGGAAAGGGGGAGATGCAGCGAGACCTGGGTGTCATGGTACACCAGTCATTGAAGGTAGGCATGCAGGTGCAGCAGGCAGTAAAGAAAGCGAATGGTATGTTAGCTTTCATTGCAAAAGGATTTGAGTATAGGAGCAGGGAGGTTCTACTGCAGTTGTACAGGGTCTTGGTGAGACCACACCTGGAGTATTGCGTACAGTTTTGGTCTCCAAATCTGAGGAAGGACATTATTGCCATAGAGGGAGTGCAGAGACGGTTCACCAGACTGATTCCTGGGATGTCAGGACTGTCTTATGAAGAAAGACTGGATAGACTTGGTTTATACTCTCTAGAATTTAGAAGATTGAGAGGGGATCTTATAGAAACTTACAAAATTCTTAAGGGGTTGGACAGGCTAGATGCAGGAAGATTGTTCCCGATGTTGGGGAAGTCCAGGACAAGGGGTCACAGCTTAAGTATAAGGGGGAAATCCTTTAAAACCGAGATGAGTAGAACTTTTTTCACACAGAGAGTGGTGAATCTCTGGAACTCTCTGCCACAGAGGGTAGTTGAGGCCAGTTCATTGGCTATATTTAAGAGGGAGTTAGATGTGGCCCTTGTGGCTAGGGGGTTCAGGGGGTATGGAGAGAAGGCAGGTACGGGATACTGAGTTGGATGATCAGCCATGATCATATTGAATGGCGGTGCAGGCTCGAAGGGCCGAATGGCCTACTCCTGCACCTAGTTTCTATGTCTATGTTTCTATGTTTTTACTTTTTCTATTTTATTTTATTACTATTGTAGTTGAGTTTGGCTTGATTGTATTTATATTTAGCATTATCTCACTTGATTGGGTAGTTTGCATTACGAAGCTTTTCACTGTACCTCCACACATGGGGCAATAATACATCTTCCACTGCCTAAACCTTTTATCTCTAGATGTGACGACCTATTAAGTAGTCCCATTATTTTGTGAATTTACCTTTGTGACATATTCTGTTTATTGTACAGTTATTGACTGATAGGAAAAACTCTCTTTAGTTTTAGTTTAGCTTATTAATGTGTAGGAAGGAACTGCAGATGCTGGTTTAAACGAGGTACAGTGAAAAGCTATTTTGTTTGTTTGTGTGCTAACCAGTCAGCGAAAAGACGATACATGATTACAATCGAGTCGTACACAATGCTGTTCTCACCTGACTGTTAGACTTGCACACTTGCACACGAAAATTCAAGTTAGGAGCAGGAGTAGGTCACACTGCCCTTCACCCTTGCACCAGTACCAATGTGCAAAACGGAGAGACATAGGAAGTCTTGTATACCAGCTGCTATAAGGTTTTATAATGCACAAAATTTTAACTTATTATGTATTGAAGATATCTGTTGAAATGTGTGGTGTTATGTCTGTCTTGAAGCTGTTGTGGCACTGTAATTTCCTGTAAAGGATTAATAAAGGTTATTATTATTATTATTAGTATTTATTGACTGGTCTGATTGTAACCAAAACTCTACATTCTCATCCACCCACCATAACCTCTCGCCCCCTGGTTTATCAAGTATTCATCTCGACGTCTACCTGAAAATAGTCACTTTGCTTCAGCAGTCTCTGGCCACAGACAGGCAGGGTCTGTCTGAGGTGCTACTGTGCTGACCAGTGGTTCGTCTTTCTGTTGTAATTCAAGTAACCATTGTCATATGATCAGGGGCGGATTAACCATTAAGCAGACTAAGCACGTACTTAGGGCACCAGGGCCAAAGGGGGCACCACAAAGTTGGGAAAAGGGTGAAAAGAAAAAAAAAACAAATGAAGATTTGTAAAAAAAAAAAAATTTGATAAAACTAGTGCAAATTGATCATAATGTTCTGTTTCTTGATCATGGTGCACCCTAAGGTTATCTTCCCAGCTGTACCACAAGGTCAACAACTAAAATGGACTGGGTCAGTGTGGAAAGGAGGGGGGCACCAAGATTGGTCAGTGCTTAGGGCACCAGTGAGCGTTAATCTGCCCCTGCATATGATCGAGAAGAGGACGGCAGAGTGTCCAGTTACCTGCTGAATGATGTTGTCCCACTGCAAAAGGAAACGGAAGATAGACACAAAGTGCTGGAGTAACTTAGCGGGTTAAGCAGCACCTCTGGAGAAAAAGGATGGGTGACATTTAAGTCATAAGATCATAAGTGATAGGAGTAGAATTTAGGCCATTCGGCCCACCAAGTCTACCTCGCCATTCAATCATGCCTGATCTATCCTTCCCTCCTAACCCCATTCTCCTGCTTTCTCCCCATAACCTCTGACCCATTATAATCAAGAATCTATCTATCTTTGCCTTAAATATATCCACTGACTTTACCGCCACAGCCTTTTGTGGCAAGACTGAAGAACGGTCCCAACCTGAAACGCCACCCATCCCTTTTCTCCAGAAATGCTGCCTGGCCTGTTGAGTTACACCAGCACTTTGTGTCCATCTTTGCTATAAACCAGCATCTGCAGTTCCTTGCTTCTACAAAGTAAGAGAATTGGCCAAAGGGCTGGAGGGAAGAAAGAGGTGAAATATTTTTACAGGATGAGCTGTTTTACAGGGGGAATTCACTGCCATAATGCTATTGTGTAGGAAGGAACTGCAGATGTTGGTTTAGACCGGATAGATGCAAAAAGCTGAAGTAACTCAGCAAGACAGGCAGCATCTCTGGAGAAAAGGAATGGGTGACGTCTTGTTTCGAGACCCTTCTTCAGACTTTGAACAAGGGTCTCGACCCAAAACATCACCCATTCCTTCTCTCCAGAGATACTGCCTGTCCGGCTGAGTTACCCCAGCTTATTGTGGTCATATTGCTATTGACAGTCCATTCAATCATTACTTTCAAAAGAGAATTGCATTTGGCATTTCAATAGCCATTTTTGAAAATCAAATGTCAATTCTGTAATTACTTATTTTCCAATTATTTTTTTTTCCAATTCTACTCTGTTTCCATTGTGGGTAATGTAATGTTACCGTGACCCATAGCATGACGTTCAATTCTATCGATTCACAGGAACAGATGGAAATGAATTCTACCTCCAACACACGACCCGACGAGAATCCAGGTCTCAGAAGTCCGTAGCAGGATTTTTTTTTAAACTATAGTTGGCAGATTCTTAACGAATTGTTTTCTGAATGATATTGGATCAAAAATAGAGGAGAATGATCTCAGTTAAGCAATTTACCCTGTCAGTAAATCGAGATCCAAGGGTGCTTAGGATCAAGCAAATAGATTTTGTTTCTGGTAGGGTTTAATTTGAAGAATTCTTAGTTACAACAATTAAACAATTTGACAATAGAGGGTTAGCACCAATTTTAAAGTCCTGTCCATGTAGCAGGATTCAAATGATCTGATCAGTTCAAACGTTTCAAGAGTCGAAAGTCGGTTGCCTTTCATCAAACTTGGAATTATAAATATTCACCAGTGTTACATCCAGACTGCAATCTATTTATATTTCCATTGCGCCTTTAATCTGCTTTGGTACCTGAAACAAAAAAAGATTCAACCTCTATATAAGTGACTGAGTCTGAATTATTTCAAAAATTCAGGGTGTCCGTCAAACTGTAATGTAACTGGGCCATGGAGAGTACTGATTAAATCGGTTCCCAATCTCCCCCTTCTGTGGGATTGTGTTTATTATGTCACATGGGTACTCTCGGATGCAAGCAGATTTTTTTTTTACACAAGGACAGACCTTGTTCTGCACCGTGCGTTGATACAGGAGGACTCGCATCCGTCAGAAGGCTAGGCGGTGTGAATTGAATGGCGATACATTAAAGAGATAGTCACAGTGTGGGAGGTGGAGGTGGGGAGAGAGAGAGAGAGAGAAAAGTCTGAGATGAGTTCTGCCATCACAAAAAGCGACTCCAAGACTTCGCTGCTGAAATGCGGGGCGGCGAGGGGAGATGTACACAGAGGGAGCGCTCCCCGTAGGCGAAGCTACCGGCAGGGCAGGGGGTCGGATGGTGATGGGGGTGGGCATTGGGGCGAGGAGCGGCCGGCGGCGACTTCAGCCAAGGGAGCGGTCCCTGTCCCTGTCCCTGTCCCTGTCGGCTGTCCCGGCCTCGGCGGCTGCTGCTGCTGGAAACAGGGGACGTGAAACCTTGTAGGAAACGAGGCACAGGCGGCAAGCAGCATTCATCCGTGGGACGTGGAGAGGGACAGGGACAGGGACAGGGACGGGGACAGGAGCCGCCAGGGGAGCGGAGGAAGCGGCCGCCGGGCAGCAAGGTAGCCCGCTGCAAGAAGGGGTCGATGGACAGGAGCGGCAGCGAGTGCTCCCTCTTCACCGCCTCGGCGTCGCCCTCCTCATCCAAGCCCAGCAGCTGCCAGCAGCCGGCGGGCGCCGACCCCGGCTTCAACCCCATGTTGGACTCGACCTTCGGGCAGGTAAACAAATGTTGTTGTTTTATTTTTCATCTGCTGGTGAAGGTTAAAAGCGCCGGTCAAAAAAAAAAGCAACCTCCTTTTTCACCAAGTGACTTGATATTGTGGCAACTTTGGAAGAGATACAACATGTTCATCTGTCACCTTGCGGCATAACACATGGACCCAACACACAGCACACCTGTTGGAGACTTCCCCCTCATAAAGGAGGAGGGGGGGAGTGGGTTTCATAGAAACATAGAAAATAGGTGCAGGAGTAGGCCATTCGGCCCTTCGAGCCTGCACCGCCATTCAATATGATCATGGCTGATCATCCAACTCAGTATCATGTGCCTGCTTTCTCTCCATACCCCCTGACCCCTTTAGCCACAAGGGCCACATCTAACTCGCAATCCAACCCAATCCGCTCCAAGTTCACAAGTTCTAGGAGCAGAATTTTAGGCCATTCGGCCCATCAAGTCCACTCCACCATTCAACCATGTCTGATCTACCTCTCCCTCTCAACCCCATTCTCCCCAAAACCATTGACACCCTTACTAATCAATAATTTATCAATATCTACCTTGAAAATACCAATTGGCTTGGCCTCCACAGCCTTCAGTGGCAATGGTTCCACAGATTCACCACCCTCTGGCTCTTCCTCCTCATCTCCTTCCTAAAGGTACGTCCTTTAATTCTGAGGCTGTGGCCTCTGGTCCTAGACTCTCTCACTGGTGGAAACATCCTCTCTACATCCACTCTATCCTGGCCGTGTACACTCTATATGACAGTATTGCACAGAGTCACTCCCTCTCTCACTGACTAAAGAAACAGCTGCTCTGAGAGTTTCACTCGACGCCACTTGGTTCACCATTACTTCTTTCTGTAAAACACCAGCTTTCATTCAAAAGCGAGGTGTGTTTATTTATGGGGGTGAATTGTAAACGTGTTTAACCTAG